>NC_134879.1:15239277-15249277 GCF_041734735.1 Babylonia areolata
AAAAAGAGAGGCAAGGCCTTTAAGACCCATTTGTGATCAAATTCGTTAAATTCGTTAAAATGTATTTTGTATTTGCATTTTGTGATACACGCTATAAATCGTTAAAATGTATTTTGTATTTGCATTTTGTGATACACACTAAAAATCGTTAAATGTATTTTGTATTTGCTATTATAAAGCTTCGGGTTAAAAAAAAAAAGACATAAAAAAGCAGATTCGAACCAAGCATGTTCGGGTAGAGAGTAAGTCGACTTGCAGCGACTAAAGCTCGTCTATCAATGGCGTTCAAAAATTAACATTTAAACGTGTTTTTTTTTTTAAACGTGATAAATCGACAACAGTATTCGAGGTGATAACTCGGATAATTCATGTTATTTTGGTATATCTTGTGCATTTAAGATTTTTTTTTTTTTCAAATTTCGTTCAAAATCAAAACCGTTGATGCCTTTTATACACCGTTTCAACTTTCACTCCTTCATCGTTCTGATCTAACTGGCACTGGCAGAAGAGACAGACAGAGACTGCTGGAACAGACCCTGAGAGCAGATTAGTTCCAGATCAGTACCCGCTATCCCCTAAACCCAGACACCCCGCAGACACCAAGCTTACCCACCCACCGGGTGAGATTGACTTCTCTCTGCCTAGGTCCGGAAAAAAGTACAGCCCAGCCACGGTAGTCTTGGAATATGTGGTTTGGTGAAAATGCTACACTTGGATGGGACGAAAAATTAGTGTGTATTTTTGGTGGCAGAGTGTCCTTTTTAAAAAAAAATTTAATGGTAGGTCTGTATTGTAAGTTCCTGTGTTAGTGTTGCTGACTTCGCGCGAAACGACAGACACAGTCACACAGATTCACAGACACACACATTGGTATAAAAACCACATGATGTGAAGAATGCACACACACACACACACACACACACAGACACACGTGCGCGCTCTCGCGCTTGCGTACGCACATATACACACACGGGCACGAGCGTAGACACTGTACGCACCTTAAGACGCACGTCCAGTCCGTTTCGCTTCGCTTATGTCGAATCACACACACACACACACACACACACACACACACACACACACACACACACACACACACACACACACACACACACACACACACACACAGTGTCAGAGTTGAGCCAATATCAATCAAATGCTTAACCCACTCTATCCCAACAATCCACATTAGAACTTTATTCAAATCTGTGGAAAATATTTGAACATAAATCTGAGGTCTTATTTGAGCCAAAATCCATCGTCACATTTGATCTGATATCTAAGGGTGCATGTGAGCTAAAGTCTGGGGATAAAACTTGAGCCCGTTTTTTTTTTTTAAAGCTGAAATTAGATCCATATCCGAGTTGCAATTTCGGATCATACTTCAGCCAACATGTAACAGTATATATCAAAGCCAAAACCTAGGGCTATAATTGAATCGAAACTTGATTATTAATGACTACGATGAGACTACTTTTGTCACTGAAAGAAAGAAAAAAAAAAAGTAAAATGCGATAAAATGAATGAAGCTTTATTTTTCTCTTTCTGTATGCCTGTTTCTCATTTTCTCTCTTCGTTACCCTCACTTGCTTTGATGACTGTGCTAGTTTTAGTAATTACACACCCTCGACACAGTCTGTGCAGAAGGCTGGTAAATTAAGAAGTACAAAAAGCCACTGATTGCCATACCCAATCAGGAAATATCAATCATTGCAACACGGGCAAATTGCTGGGACTTTCAAAATTCCCCTGTGGGAAAATCCCAGCTAACAAGAATTTACTGATGACAAGCCGCCACTGTGAATGTCCTCTGTGACAATTACAGATCCTCTAAGGGTGGAATTACAATCTGACATCGTCATGTATTTTAGATCCCCCCCCCTCCCCTCTCTCTATGTTTGAGTGCGTGTCTCTCTGCGACTGTCTGTGTGTCCTTCTCAGAAAACTCTTAACTCCCATCCATTGTAAATATTGTCGTTTTGGTGCATGGATGTCTCTGGATTGCTTCCCCCGAATCCCTTAGGGTTTTCCTGCTGCATGGAAAAAATCAGCTCAAGAGGCTTTGCTGTGCATAATGTAACTCATTTTTGATAATCTCACTGCTTCCTCCTCTCGCCTCCTTAATCTAGCGAAACAAGTCTTGAATCCCCTCCAGTCAACATCAATAAGAGAACCATTTTTCAAGCACGATACATGTGTTTTCGTGTGGTCTTTATTCACTTGGAAAGGACACTTCTTACGAATTATTTGAGCCATTGTGCAATTCTGAGGAACTATTTGAGCCTTTGGGCAATTCTGACGAATTACCCGAGTCTTTGGGCAATGCTGACGAACCGTTTGAGCCGCTGTGCAATTCTGACGAATTACCCGAGTCTTTGGGCACTTTGGACGAACTACCAGAGTCTTTGGGCAATTCTGACGAACTATATGAGCCTCTGTGCAATTCTGACGAACTATCTGAGCCTCTGTGCAACCCTGACGAATTACGTGAGTCTTTGGGCAATTCTGACGAACTATATGAGCCTCTGTGCAATTCTGACGAATTTCCTGAGTCGTAATGTAAAGGGGTTCTGCGTTCCGTGACAAAAGGTCAACAACCAGGCCTAGGCTACTAGTACCACCACACATACAGCTACAGTTGTGGTTCAGGGTCTTTTGGCACTTTTGACGAACTATTTGAGCCTTTGTGCAATTCTGACGAACTATTTGAGCCTTTGTGCAATTCTGACAAACTATTTGAGCCTTTTGTGCAATTCTGACGAACTATTTGAGCCTTTGTGCAATTCTGACGAACTGTTTGAGCCTTTGTGCAATTCCGACGAACTATTTGAGCCTTTTGGGCATTTCCGACGAACTATTTGAGCCTTTGTGCAATTCCGACGAACTATTTGAACCTTTTGGGCAATTCTGACGAACTATTTGAGCCTTTGTGCAATTCCGACGAACTATTTGAGCCTTTGGGCAATTCTTACAAACTATCTGAGCCTTTTGGGCAATTCTGACGAACTATTTGAGCCTTTTGGGCAATTCCGACGAACTATTTGAGCCTTTGTGCAATTCCGACGAACTATTTGAGCCTTTGTGCAATTCCGACGAACTATTTGAGCCTTTGGGCAATTCTTACAAACTATCTGAGCCTTTTGGGCAATTCTGACGAACTATTTGAGCCTTTTGGGCAATTCTGACGAACTATCTGAGTCTTACGTTGGTTTTTGAATCCCCTTTCCGAACGGTGCTTTTTTGTTGTTGTTGTTGTGAGTAGTAATAAATAAACGAAAAGATCGATAAAGCATGTAATGATTTAGTGAAGAGTGAAACAATCTACCATTCAGTTGAACATAATTTAGGTCGTCAACGAGTTTTTACTGGTTAAGACTGCTATAAAATGCTGCAAGTCTGTAGCTTTTGATGTAATGCCAACAGCAAGAGAACCTGCGTCCCAAGTACATATCTTTGCTCGAAATTGGCTTCAAGTATGAGGAAATAATTTATCTCCTGTCTCTTCTCTCTCTCTCTCTCTCTCTCTGTGTGTGTGTGTGTGTGTGTGTGTGTGTGTGTGTGTGTGTGTGAGTGTGTGTGAGGGGAAGAGAGGGGAGAGAGGAGAGAGAGAGAGAGAGAGAGAGAGAGAGAGAGAGAGAGAGACAGACAGACAGACAGAGAGACAGAGAGACAGAGAGATACGGATACAGATACGGATAGTTTATTCAATAAAGGCCATGGCCCCTCATGAAGGGGGTAGCCTACAGTGAATCAACATTCAAAATCAAAACCTTACAAATTACAAAAGTGAATGATAAACTGCAAATGATAATCCACAAATTGGATAATGCACCAACTAATAATAATTAACTACATAATACACTGCGAAACTTAAAAGCCTTATATAAGTAAATAGCAAACTGTTTTATAACAGTTTCGTTAGTTGATGACATAAGCATGGCAAGTCGAAATAAAGTAGGGTGTCTATAATATTTTTGTGGAATCCACTCATGTCTAAGGTCATTCAAAGCAGGGCAACACAACACAAAGTGAAGTTGAGAGAGAGAGAGAGAGAGAGAGAGTGAGAGAGAGAGAGAGAGAGAGAGAGAGAGAGAGGCGTGAAAATGCACCGGTAAGAGGCCTCAAACCCCCGAACAGCTACCAACATTGTTATCGATAAAGAAGAAGAAGAAGAAGAACAACAACAAACAAACAAACAAAAAAACAAAAACAAAAAAAAACAACACACAACCAGAATCAGGATTTAATTCCTCCCCACTTTGACGGAAGCGCACATGACAAAAAAAAAAAAAAAAAAAAAAAAAAAAAAAAAAAAAAAAAATCCGTATTTGCATTAGCCTTCCATTTTTTTTAATATAATTTTTTTTTATATTGAAATTCCTTGAAGTATTCTGTTTAGCCTGAAAAAATGAGCAGAAAGGAAGACCATCATTAATTCTCACTTCAAACCATCTCAGCCCCAAGACAGAATGAAGTACACAGAAGCATACACACAAAGGCTTCCGCACACAGCCGTCCCCTCTGTGCACATGTGGAGAAGCAGACCAGACGACAACGATGACGATGACAATGACGATGACGACGACGGCGAAGAAGAAGTAGTGCAGCAGTAGTAGTAGTAGTAGTAATAGTAGTAGTAGCAGAAGTAGCAGAAGAAGAAGAAGTAGCAGCAGTAGTGGTAGCAGTAGCTGTATTTGTATTTGTATTTCTTTTTATCACAACATACTTCTCTGCGTGAAATTCGGGCTGCTCTCCCCAGAAAGAGCGCGTCGCTACACTACAGAGCCACCCATTTAAAAACAAAAATTCCTGCGTGCAGTTTTATTAGTTTTTCCCATCGAAGTGGATTTTTCTACAGAATTTTGCCAGGAGCAACCCTTTTGTTGCCGTGGGTTCTTTTACGTGCGCTAAGTGCATGGTGCACGCGGGACCTCGGTTTATCGTCTCATCCGAATGACTAGCGTCCAGACCACCATTCAAGGTCTAGTGGAGGGGGAGAAAATATCAGCAGCTAAAGCTGTGATTCGAACCAGCGCACTCAGATTATCTCGTTTCCTAGGCGGACGCGTTACCTCTAGGCCATCACTCCACTTCTGTAGAAGAAGAAGAAGAAGAAGAAGAAGAAGAAGAAGAAGAAGAAGTTGCTGTTGTAGAAGAAAAAGAAGAAGTAGAAGAAGAAGAAGAAGGAGGGGGAGAGGAAGAAGAGGAGGAGAAGAAGACGAAGAAGAAGACGACGACGACGAAGAAGATGATGAAGGAGGAGGAGAAGGAGGGGGATGAGGAGGAGGAGGAGAAGAAGAAGAAGAACAGGAGGAGAAGGAGGAGGAGAAGGAGAAGAAGGAGGAGGAGAAGGAGAAGAAGAAGAGGAGAATGAGGAGAGGAGAAGAAGAAAAAGAAGAAGACGAAGAAGGAGAGAGGAGGAGGAGAAGAAGAAGAAGAAGTAGTTGCAGTAGTAGTGGTAGCAGAAGCTGTAGAAGAAGAAGAAGGATAAGAAGAAACAAAATGAGAAGAAGAAGAAGAAGAAGAAGAAGAAGAAGAAGAAGAAGAAGAAGAAGAAGAAAAGACACCCCTTCTCCATCCCCACATTCTCTTCAGTGACATTCTGCACGATTGGTCATTGTTCGGCTTCCAGCTGACAGTCATCATTGTGTCACCATCAGAGAGAAGGTACAAATGGAACTTCAATGTCTAATCAAGTTTACATCCGATCTTCCTTTAAAAAAAAGAAAAAGAAAAAAAAGGAAAGAAAACTCCTAAGAATTAGAAAGCAGCAGCAGAAGCAGCAACAACAACAACAAAACAACCCAATCAACAACAACAATAAACAAACAAACAAAAACAACAACAACAAAACAACAACAACAACAACAAAACAACAACAACAATAAAAAACACTCAGCGATGACAAGGATATGTAATTGTTTTCTTTGAAATATGCAAATTCAATTTCCCGCAGCGAAAGTGCTTTGACAGGATGAAACGATCACATTATTCCCGTTCCCCACCCTATCTCCCTCCTGATCAAACTAAAACCGTCAGGCCATATCCAGCTGCTGTTGTTTTTTCCCCCCCAGTCTTTACTTATAAAACCACGTAATAAATTCACACTTACCAGATGTTTTCCGATTCATAAGATAACCAACAATCGAAATCAATTCAATTCAATCGTATCCTAAAATGGTTACAAGTGTGAAGACATATATCTCCACTGTGACTTTTGACCTCTTATCGGCCTGCTTTAGAAAGCGATCATTTTTGTTTCACAAAAGAAATCTTGTCGACGGAATCGTACAATCAAGACCAACAACAACAACAGCAACAAATTCAATGCAGAAATAAAAAGAGGTTTCTTCCTCCTCACATCGAATAAAATTTACACTGCTATTATTTGTATTTTGTGAGGTTGATATAAACGGAGACTAAGGTTTAAAAATCGATAAGATTACCCCCAAAAAAACAACAACAACAAAACAACAACAACAACACACACACGCGCGCGCGCGCGCACACACACACACACACACACACACACACACACACACACACACACAACAACAACAACAAAAAAACAAACCACCTCATTAGAAAGCTGTCAAAACGTGTCTACAATTTCGAGGGAAATCACTGTACGACAAAATAACTCAGCAATCCACGTGTTTTGGAAACTTCTATTGTTACAACCAGACCACACTGAACAGACATTACAAGCACGCAACAAATGAATGTAAAAAAAAACAAAAACAAAACAAAACAGGTAAACTGTTCACAACTGTGGCGACAGATAGATATGTTAACACACACACACACACACACACACACACACACACACACGCACATGTATGTATACACATATATAAAAATATATATATATGATAGAGAAATGGTAAACAAAAGGCGAAAACAAAACAACAAGAACAACAAAACAAAACAACCCCAAACCAAAGAACGAAACCAAAACATGAAGAAAAAAGGAATGGACATAAGTACACAACTGTGAAGCGAAAAAAAGGAGAGAAACAACAACAACAACAACAACAACAACGAAAGAACGAAAACAAGAAGTGGAGGGAAATGGGAATAATACAAAAATGGATGACCAATCAAAAAACAGAAAAAAAAGAGAGGACAATTTACAGGGGAATGGAAGAGCACTCTCTCCAACTCAGTAACAACATCTCAACCCCGTCTCCAACCACGGGAAAAAAACAAACAAAACCAAAACCAAAACCAAAGCAAAAGCAGTTGGATAGGGCCCCGCCATACATTTTGTCATTCCTGTAAAAGAAAGAAAAAAAAGAGAGGAAAAATCCACGAAAAAACAATCTGCTGTTATTATCAGTTGACAAGCATACAACAAGGAGGCGTGACAAGAACTCTGTAACGGCAGCGGCAAAGAGAGCACGTGCAGCTCTGTCGTAATGTAAAGCGGGGGTTTCTGCATTCCATGACAAAAGGTCATTAACTCTCTCCATACGAACGGCGAAAGAGACGACGTTAACAGCGTTTCACCCCAATTACCATCATCAAAATATTGCAAGCGGAAGGCTCTTATACTGAAGAGGTGAATGTTGACAAAGAATACCACAATTCTGACGACGGAAGCTGAAGGTTGGGTCGGTCATTCAGACACCCACTGGACATCCGAGGGGTCTGTGTAGAGGAGAAGAGAGGACTGGCTGTACTGAGTGAGTTAACCAGACCTAGGCTACGAGTACTCACCACTACACATACTGCTACAGCTGTGGTTCGGGGTGCAAAGTTCAGTCACCTTGCCAGTCCAATCAAGTCTCCATAAAACACAAACCATAGGGGGGTGGGGGGAAATGTGGGGGGGGTGGGGGTGGGGGGGGTGAGAGGTGGGATGGGAGCCAAAACCGGTGTAGCAGCAGCCGCCTCTTCGTACCCCCCCTGTTGAATTACCCCGGCGTCAAATCTAGCTAGCCTTGATTAACTCCTGGGAGGTCTATGATTACCAGCCTGGAATGACTCTTGGGGGTAAACTTTTGCTAGTCACAACTGACCCCTCCTGGTTGGATTATACCCTCCCCCCCAACCCCCACCTGTCCCCCTCCCAACCCTCATAATGGATACTGGGGTCATTATAAGGCAAGCTTTAATTAATCCATGGCAGTAAATTTTGCTCAGGGAGAACTTAACCCTATTTTTCCTATTATGTTGACTGTTAACTCTCTCCATACGAACGGCAAAAGAGACGACATTAACAGCGTTTCACCCCAATTACCATCATCAAAATATTGCAAGGGGAAGGCTCTTATACTGAAGAGGTGAATGTGACAAAGAATACACAATTCTGACGACGGAAGCTAAAGGTTGGGTCATTTCAGACACCACTGGATATCCGATGGGTCTGTGTAGAGAGAAGAGAGGGCTGGCCGATGAGTGAGTTAACTTCCAGTGCTGTGGGAAGGGGACATGAGGGTTGGGGGAGGTGTGGGTGAGGAGGAGGGGGTGGGGGCAGTAGAGCTTTGAGGATGTTACACCATGACCCTGGTTAAGTCATGAGGAGAAAGTGGTTTGAGGCTGTTACACCATGACCCGGGAAAGTCCTAGGAGAAAGTGGTTGGGTGAAGCTTGTACAAACCATGACCCCTGGGTAAAGTCATGAAGGAGAAAGTGGTTTGAGGCTGTTACACCATGACCCCTGGGTAAAGTCCTGAAGGAGATAGTGGTTTGAGGCTGTTACACCATGACCCCTGGGTAAAGTCATGAAGGAGATAGTGGTTTGAGGATGTTACACCATGACCCCTGGGTAAAGTCATGAAGGAGAAAGTTGTTGAGGTGTTACACCATGATCCTGGGTTAAGTCCTGAAGGAGAAAGTGGTTTGAGGCTGTTACACATGACCCCTGGGTAAAGTCCTGAGGAGATAGTGGTTTGCGGATGTTACACATGACACGGGTAACCCTGATAGGCTAGTGGTTTTCTTTACACCATGACCCCTGGGTAAAGTCTTGAAGGAGAAAGTGGTTTTGCAGGTTGTTACACATGACCCCTGGGTAACGTCCTAGAGGATGGTTTGAGGATGTTTACACCATACCCCTGGGAGTTAAAGTCTGAAGGAGATAGTAGTTTGAGGCTGTTACACATGACACCTGGGTAAAGTCCTGAAGGAGATAGAGCTTTGAGGATGTTACACTATGAAACCTGGGTAAAGTCCTGAAGGAGATAGAGCTTTGAGGATGTTACACCATGACACCTGGGTAAAGTCCTGAAGGAGATAGAGCTTTGAGGATGTTACACCATGACACCTGGGTAAAGTCCTGAAGGAGATAGAGCTTTGAGGATGTTACACCATGACACCTGGGTAAAGTCCTGAAGGAGATAGAGCTTTGAGGATGTTACACTATGACCCCTGGGCTAAAGTCCTGAAGGAGATAGAGCTTTGAGGATGTTACACCACGACACCTGGGTAAAGTCCTGAAGGAGATAGAGCTTTGAGGATGTTACACCACGACACCTGGGTAAAGTCCTGAAGGAGATAGTGGTTTGAGGATGTTACACCATGACCCCTGGGTAAAGTCCTGAAGGAGATAGAGCTTTGAGGCTGTTACACCATGACCCCTGGCTAAAGTCCTGAAGGGGATAGAGCTTTGAGGATGTTACACCATGACCCCTGGCTAAAGTCCTGAAGGTGATAGTGGGTTTGAGGCTGTTACACCAACCACCTGGTAAAGTCCTGAAGGAGATAGTGGTTATAGGCTGTTACACCCATGACACCTGGGTAAAGTCCTGAAGGAGATAGTGGTATAGGCTGTTACACCAATGACCCTGGTAAAGTCCTGAAGGAGATAGTGGTTTGAGGCTGTTACAACCATGACCCCTGGGTCAAGTCTGAAGGAGATAGTGGTTATAGGCTGTTAAACACCACCAGATTCCCCTGGTAAGTCTGAAGGAGATAGTAGTTTGAGGCTGTACACCATTACCTGGGTAAAGTCCTGAAGGAAATAGTGTTATGAGGTGTTACACAATGACTGTAAACG
>NC_134879.1:15254277-15256777 GCF_041734735.1 Babylonia areolata
GTGTGGCGTGAGCTTTTCCCCGTGTCATACACGGCGTCTGCTTTTATGGCTTGCGAAGAAAAGATACCCCTTTCTCCATCTCTTATCTTTTTGACATCTGCCAGACCCCGTTCCATGTGTCATGTTCTATACCTGTTCCCTACTTCAAGAACTACGTTCTGCAAGTAGCAGCAGTCAATGTCTGTCTGGATCCATTGCATGGTTCCATTCTTTTTCTTCTTCTCTCTGCTGCCGCAGTTTTATCATTTCTTGCAACTTTAGGTGGTGTTTTTCATGATGTTAGTTTAAAAAGGATTATATCCTTATATATTTGGCCCAGCTACTGGTAGGCCTTCCACCTTGAATGAACACCACAATGTGCACGAATAGTGATTAAAAAAAAAAAGAATAAAAAAAAGAAAAAAAGAGAACTTGTACTGAAGTCTGATACCATTAACCGGATGTGAGGTCACAAGAAAGAAGCATTCTTGTACTTATTGTTCAGAACCCGGCCATACACACAGAACCATATCAGGAGTAGAGACAAAGCAACAAAAAACGAAGCAAAACAAAGAAGAAAACTACTCGTTAAAAAAAAAAGACCCACCACCAGACCTGGAACAATGCGTAACTGTAGGTAACTTCACAAACTATGTCCATCTCCATTCAGGTCACGAGACTCAGACAACACGACGACAGGCAGGGTTGAGGAAGGTCTGGCTCTGTCAAAATGTCAAACGCTGTTCCAGTCCGGGACAATTTGCACAGACAGCTTCGTTTGTCCTTTCTGCCAAATCTTGTTATCGTCACCTCCGTGGTATCGTCAGCTCTGTCCCTGCAGTCTGTCTGGGCTCTCATCCTTCCATCGGCGTTCGTGGTATCATCAGCTCTTTTCCCCCTTCCGTTATCGCTTTTCTTATCCTATCTGCTCTCATCCTTCCATCGGCGTTCGTGGTATCATCATCTCTTTTCCCCCTTCCGTTATCGCTTTTCTTATCCTATCTGCTCTCATCCTTCCATCGGCGTTCGTGGTATCATCATCTCTTTTCCCCCCTTCCGTTATCGCTTTTCTTATCCTATCTGCTCTCATCCTTCCATCGGCGTTCGTGGTATTGTCATCTCTTTTCCCCCTTCCGTTATCGCTTTTCTGATCCTATTTGCTGTCGTCATCTCTGTCCCTCCAGTCTGTCTGAACTCTCATCCTTCCATCAAAGTATGTGGTATCATCAGCTCTTTTCACTTTCATTATCGGAGATCTTATCCCATCAGCTCCCGTCCTCCCAATCAGCATATGTAGCATCATCAGCTCTGTCGCATTCAGTTATCGCTTTTCCTTATCCAACCCTACCATTAGCTTTTTGTCTTATCATCAGCTCTGTCGCATTTAGTTATCGCTTTTCCTTATCCAACCCTACCTTCAGCTTTTTGTGGTACCATCGGCTCTGTCCCCTTTAGTTATCGCCTATCCTTATCCTACCCTACCTCCAGATTTTTGTGGTATCATCGGCTTTGTCGCCTTTAGTTGTCGCTTTTCGTTATCCTACCCTACCTTTAGCTTTTTGTGGTATTATCAGCTCTGTCGCCTTTTGTTATCGCTTTTCCTGATCCTACCCTAACTTTAGCTTTTTGTGGTATCATCAGCTCTGTCTCCTTTAGTTATCGCTTTTCCTTATCCTACCCTACCTCCAGATTTTTGTGGTATCATCGGCTTTGTCGCCTTTAGTTGTCGCTTTTCCTTATCCTACCCTACCTTTAGCTTTTTGTGGTATCATCAGCTCTGTCTATGCGAGAAATTGATTCGCTTTTCATGCAGGTTTTTTTTTTTTTTTTTTTTTTTTGTCTCTCGTATGGTATTCCATTGTCTCCAATCATCCATTATTTCCCAGATAGAGTGAAGGAAGACTTTTCATGTTTGTGTGTGCCGCTCTGTGCGAATGGAGAAGGTCTGAGAAATTAAAGGACATCACAAATAGGTAGGAATATTACCCCAGCTCTATACTCATCACTGCTGCTCGGTGACAATGAACAAGGTTAGAGAAATTGAAGGACATCACACACAAGTAGCATTATCAACCTAGCTCTGTAGTTACTGCTACTCGGTGGGAAAGGACATGGTTAGAGAAATTAAAGGACATCACACACAAGTAGAACCATTACCCTAGCTCTGTAGTTACAGCTGCTCAGTGACAATGGGACAAGGTATGAGAAACAAAAGGACATCACACACAAGTAGAACCATTGCCTTCGCTCTGTAGTTATTGCTGCTCGGTGGGAAAGGACAAGGTCTGAACAAATTAAAGGACATCACACCCAAGTAGCACTACTACTGTAGTTATAGCTGCTTGGTGACAATGAACAAGGTTTGAGAAATTAAAGGACATCACACACAAGTAGTACTATTACCCTAGCTCTGTAGTTATTGCTGCTCGGTAAAGGACAAGGTCTGAGAAATTAAAGGACATCGCACACAAGTAGGACCATTACCCTAGCTCTGTAGTTACTGCTGCTTGGTGGGAAAGGA
>NC_134879.1:15259277-15264277 GCF_041734735.1 Babylonia areolata
CACACACAAAAGAAAAGAAAAAAAAGGATATTTAACTCCGTATCTATCTATCTAACTGCTTACTAAGACATTCATGTAATGACATCACCATGGTCCAATACATACACATAAGATGCATCACTGGCCTTGTCTGAACTCGTCTGACTTCTCTTCCCAAGTTCAATCAACAGCTATAACATGTCTACATTCTGCCGACCAAGTGTGTGGCATAAACAAATCAAAATCTCTGATATTGAACTGACTCGTTGGCACCATTTGACATACCTCCTGCTATCCTCCGTTATCCACCCCATCCCAGAGAAAAAGAAAACCGGAAAGAAAAACAAATAGTTGTATTTGTATTTCTTTTTATCACAACAGATTTCTCTGTGTGAAATTCGGGCTGCTCTCCCCAGGGAGAACGCGTTACTATACTACAGCGCCACCCATTTGTGGTATTTTATTTTTCCTGCGTGCAGTTTTATTTGTTTTCCTATCGCAGTGGGTTTTTCTACAGAATTTTGCCAGGAACAACCCTTTTGTTGCCGTGGGTTCTTTTACGTGCGCTAAGCGCATGCTAGCACACGGGACCGCGGCTTATCGTCTCATCCGAATGACTAGCGTCCAGACCACCACTCAAGGTCTAGTGGAGGGGGAGAAATTATCGGCGACTGAGCCGTGCGTGATTCGAACCAGCGCGCTCAGATTCTCTCGCTTCCTAGGTGGACGCGTTACCTCTAGGCCATCACTCCACTGGGAAATGTGGGAAAAACAAACACCTTTTGGACTCAGTAACAGTCTTTGAAAAGAAGCAGGACGGACGCAGTAGTTAAGGTTAGAGCGTAGGATCCCAAAATCTGAGGGTCCTTGTTGAAATCCTGGTGACGACGGGTAGTGAGATCATTTCTTTTCTGATTTCCGATGTCACCATTGATTGACTGATTGATATGGATACTAATACAGCGCCTATCCTCGGTCGGAGACCAAGCTCTAAGCGCTTTACAAACACGGAGTCATTTACACAACAGGCTGCCTACTTGGGTACAGCCGACTGACTGGCTTGCCACTGGGCGCTCATCATTCGTTTCCTGTGTCATTCAATCAGATTTCGGGCACGCACACATACACATTTAGACAAACATGTAATATTCAACATTTTACGTGTATGATCGTTTTGTTTATTTACCTGCCATGTATGCAGCCATACTCCGTTTTCGGGGGTGTGCATGCTGGGTACGTTCTTGTTTCCATAACCCACCGAACGCTGACATGGACTACAAGATCTTTAACGTGCGTATTTGATCTTCTGCGTGCGCATACACACGAAGGGGGTTCAGGCACTGGCAGGTCTGCATATATGTTGACCTGGGAGATCGGAAAAATCTCCACCCTTTTCCCACCAGGCGCCACCGAGATTCGAAGCCGGGACCCTCAGATTGAAAGTCCAACGCTTTAACCATTCGGCCATTGCGCCCGTCAATGATGTGTGTGCAGACCAGCTAGTACAGATACTCACGCAGGAGATCAAATGCGGACGTTGAAGATGAGTTAATTCATGTGAGAGTTCGGTGGGCTGCAGAAATATAAACAAACCAGCGACTGGTTTTTATGGCCGGTTTAATCGGGGTTGAGAGATGGGGAGGGGGGGAGGGGGTGTAAATAACGGCCATACTCGGAAAATCTAACATATAGACACGAGTTAACCTTCAGATCGTTAATCCAAGAAATCATGAGAAGAAAGCTGTAGACAAGAAATGTTTATATCCGTGTTATCCCACTGGTTGCCTGTTTCCGATCGAATAGACTATAAGCTATCCACTCTGACCTTTTCTGCAGTCAACGGATCTGGCCCAAAGTATCTTTCTGAACTCATCCATATCTATACCCCGTCTCGCCAGCTCCGTTCTTCCTCTGATACTCGACTTCTCAGGATACCTCACGTCAGAAGTAAGACCTATGGACACAGATCGTTTTCTTTTCAATCGCCAAAGACGTGGAACAAGCTCCCTGATAACCTCCGTCATTCTGATTCCCTCGCATCTTTTAAATCTCGTCTCAAAACTCACCTTTTCCCTCAGCAATAAGTTCAGTTGTGGCAGGCCCACAACTACATGCATGTATATGAATGTGTATTGTGTGTGCGTGTGTTTATGTAAGTATGTGCCTGCCTATGTGTGTGTATGTGTTAGGGTAGCTGTTAGATACACATGTATGTTAAAATGTATGTATGCAGTGTGTGTGTGTGTGTGCGTGCGTGCGTGCATGCGTGCGTGTGTGTGTGTGTGTGTGTGTGTGGTCACATTTTGGTGTGTGTATGTAACATAGATATAATGTTTTATGTTATCAAAAGCGTTTTTGTAAAGCACCTAGAGCAGATTTCTGGATAGTGTGCTATATAAGTATCCATTATTATTATTATTATCCCGCGTATGAATACCGCGCTAAAGCCTGGTATACACGGAGCAGGGGTCTGCGTGTGAATGAAGACAACGCCTGCGCATTGATCATTAAATCGTAAAAATGAAACAGATCTTAAAGCTTCATCAGGGGGAAGAAACAAATATTAAAGCGATAGAAAGGAAATTGATCAGCTTACAACTTTTGAGGCTCAGTGTGACGTAGTTATGTTGCTTGTGTCTTCTCAGGTGTTATGGCCGAAATCGCTGCTAGCTGATGCTTTTTTTTATTTTATTAAGACAGCAAACTGTCTGCGCTTTATTGGAAGCAGTAACTCTTTCCCCCCCGGAATAATGACATGCCTTCAGGACATCGATGGGTTGGGGATAATTGTTGCGTCATTGCTCTCTCCTTTCCTCTTCTCATTTCTAAGAGCCGGAGGTGTCTTCCACTAATGGATAATTATGTTTCACGCTTTCCGGTGAAAAAAAGAACCAAACAAACAACGTGAACCGGAACCCCGCCCCCCTTCTCACTTCTCTCCCTGTTTCTCTCTCTCTCATTCTCCCCACACCATCTCTCTCTCTCTCATTCTCCCCACACCATCTCTCTCTCTCTCTCATTCTCCCCACACCATCTCTCTCTCTCTCTCATTCTCCCCACACCATCTCTCTCTCTTTCATTCTCCCCACACCATCTCTCTCTCTCATTCTCCCCACACCATCTCTCTCATTCTCCCCACACCATCTCTCTCTCTCATTCTCCCCACACCATCTCTCTCTCTCATTCTCCCCACACCATCTCTCTCTCTCTCTCATTCTCCCCACACCATCTCTCTCTCATTCTCCCCACACCATCTCTCTCTCATTCTCCCCACACCATCTCTCTCTCTCTCATTCTCCCCACACCATCTCTCTCTCATTCTCCCCACACCATCTCTCTCTCTCATTCTCCCCACACCATCTCTCTCTCATTCTCCCCACACCATCTCTCTCTCTCTCATTCTCCCCACACCATCTCTCTCTCATTCTCCCCACACCATCTCTCTCTCATTCTCCCCACACCATCTCTCTCTCTCATTCTCCCCACACCATCTCTCTCTCTCTCATTCTCCCCACACCACCTCTCTCTCTCTCTTTCTCCCCACACCATCTCTCTCTCTCTCTTTCTCCCCACACCATCTCTCTCTCTCTCATTCTCCCCACACCATCTCTCTCTCTCTCTCATTCTCCCCACACCACTCTCTCTCTCTCATTCTCCCCACACCATCTCTCTCTCTCTCTCTCTCTCTGACTCACTGTCCTATCCATCTGTCAATCATAGTGTGTGGGGGGAGGGAGGGGGTGCTGTCAGTGTGTGTGCGTGCGTGTGTGGGTATGTATGTGTGTGTGCTCGCGCGCAAGCGTCAGTGTGTGTGTATGCATGTGTGTGCACGGGTGTGTGTGTGTGGGGGGTGGGGGGTGGGGGGTGGGTTGTTTTCTTCATTATGTATACCCTTCTGCATGAAAACCCTTTTCCTTTCATTTATGTGTGTGCTATTTGTAATAGATGTAGATTAGCGAGGACAGATTGGAAGAATAGGCTATGCCTAAAATCTTAATCCTTGAATAAAAACGTTTGGAAGTTCTGAGTTCTGCGTTCTCTCTCTCTCTCTTTCTCTCTCTTAATTGCTCTGTTATTTATTGCTGTCTTATTTTTCCTTTTTTTTTCTTTCTTGTCCGTCTCCTCCTGTCTGCCCTCCAGAACAAGTGGCTCTTGCAATTTTCCTAGAAAACACATTCGCACTACTTTCTACCTGTTTGTTCTCTTTGCTGGGTTCCCTTGTTGTGTGCTCTGAGCGACGAGACAGCCGTGATATGCAGACACTGGCGAGGGCATACGGCGGCCAACATCCCGCAGTCTTTGTTGCTGATGCAGATTGTTTTACATTTACGTGAACATGTAAATGTTTTCATGGTTGCATCGTTCGACTTTCGTTTTCTTGCTTTCTTTCTTTCTTCCTTCCTTTCTGTTTACTTACGCTGTGTGGTTGACAACTCCAGCACGAAGTTTCTTTACAGTGAGTGGAGAGAGTTATCACTCTTTACTACTTGTTAATGATTTCATCTCCTGGCCTCATTGTTTGTTAATTTCCAGTTGAAAAACCACCGAGGCAACCATGTGTTTGTTCTGTATTGTCTATGTTTTCTGTGTGGCTTGTTCAGGATTAAAGAGGCTATGCCAGTCTGGAATAAAAGCTTATTTGTGTTTGCACATTTCTTTTGTCTTTGCTGCTGTGTGCACACATGTCAGATGATCGGTATAAGAACAGGCTCGGCGCTTCCTTTTTTTTGTTGAGGAAGTGTCTGGGTTCGTTTCAACGTATCTTTTATTTACCTGTGTGCTAGCTGAATCTGTAGCGTAAGCAGCACTGACTTGAAGATGTGTACCTTGTGAATGGAGAGAGTTACCACTCTTTACTATTCTTTTCATTGACTTTAGAGCTAAGCTAAGTTGTGCAGTTACCGATGTCACGATTCGTTTATACAGACACACACACAAACACACACATTTGTATATGTATTTGTATTTCTTTTTATCACAGCAGATTTCTCTGTGTGAAATTCAGGCTGCTCTCCCCAGGG
>NC_134879.1:15269277-15271777 GCF_041734735.1 Babylonia areolata
CACCGGTCCATAAATAAAAAAAACCAAATCATCAAAATGGGAAATAAGTAACCTAAAAACATTGGGAGACCTGTATGGAGATGTAGCCGTCATACAAACTTTAGCTGTTGAAAGAGCAAAAACAACATTGAGGAGTAGCGGGATGGCAGTACGAGGAATTTGAAAAGACAGGAAATACTTGGAGGAAGGACCCGTTTAAAAAGAAAAAAAAAAGAAAAAAAGAAAAAAAAGAGTCATTCTGATCTGGTATGCTGCATGCTGGCCAAACACCCTTTAAGAAACGGAATGAGAGTTTCAATATTTATTTTGGCATCGCAGAATGTAACAGCAAAAATATTACGGTTACATATTAATTTTGTTTGTGTGGTTTTTTTTTCTTCTTTCTTTCTTTCTTTCCTAGGGGAAACGAGGGGGTGTGGTACTTCCGAATAATGTGCGATGTCTAAGATTTTTTTTTTTTTAATACTGAGAAAGTTTGCAGAGTTTGGTTTGAGATTATGCAGTTAGATACAGGCATACATATACAGAGAGACATGCACGTAGATACAGAAAGCCAAAGACACAGACAGACATACACAAACAAATACACACACAGGCACATAGAGATACAGAGAAATACACAGACACACACACACGGACACACACACAGACACACACACACAGACACACAGACACACACACAACACAGACACACACACACACACAAAGGCATTTAGTTTTGGACAAATGAATCAGACAAAAAAGTGCATATCAATGTGTCTTGGACACACACTTTTCGTGCTTAATCTTTTTCTAAACACGCGTTATAAAAACAATATTTGTCACCAAAAGTTCAACTCCCCTAAGACCGTGTGAAAGTGGAAACACAAAACTAATCGAAAACGCTTGAACTATTGCCCAGTCAAAACTGACACTTGTTGGTTTTTGAAACGTATATATTTTCATTATCAGGTCTCTTCGAATACTTCGAGTTGTGGCTTTAATACAAGAGTTTCCTATGAGTCTCCCTCAGTCACGAAAATTTCTTTAAAAATTTTGAGGTCTTGCCTTCTTGAAATGGCCGAAATTCCAGAACAAAGCAAGACTCAAAAAGACGTCAGACCTAATTATTGCCAAAACCGCTTACACGTACATGTACATAGTCGATTGCTTCTCAACTTATCCATTTCACCGTGTTGTGGTAGACGTATCGTTCTGAACAAGACTCATAATACACACAAGATCGATTCAGACGAAACTATGTTCAAAGGAGCTCAGAACTTTAATAAACAAATAATCATGATGTTCATAATTTAAAAATAAAAAGCTTTGAACTAGACAGAAAGGTATCCCGGTGTATGCTGTGTTCAAGGAAGCTCTGAACTTTGATAAACAGATAACCGTGACGCTCTGATTTAAAGAAGTTTTGAACTAACAAAAGAGGTATCCCGGTGTATGCTGTGTTCAAGGAAGCTCTGAACTTTGATAAACAGATAACCGTGACGCTCTGATTTAAAGAAGTTTTGAACCAACAAAAGAGATACCTCAGGTGCATAAGATCTGTTCAAATGATGAGTTGGCAGAAGGAAGTTTTAAAAAGTTAACGAAGTTTTATCATTCTCCAAGACACTTTGACACCACCCCCTTTCCCCGAAAAGGAGATACTATTCTGGGCGATGGCTGAAAGTATATAATTATATTTATAAAAAAACCAAACAACAACACCTACGCAACCAGTCCCCAGGCCCAAGGCATTCAGGATCAAGGAGGTAGACGCTGCGAAACCATTAAGAAAAGAAAGGGGAGGGGAAGAGCAGAAAGGGAGGGAAAGGGTTGGGAGTTGGAGGGTGTGTGTGTGTGTGGGGTGGGGGGTGGGGGGGGGAGTGGAAGAAGGCGAGGGTTAACTCACTCAGTACGGCCAGTCCTCTCTTCTCCTCTACACAGACCCTTCGGATGTCCAGTACGTGTCTGAATGACCCAACCTTTAGCTTCCGTCGTCAGAACTGGGGTATTCTTTGTCAGCATTCACCTCTTCCGTATAAGAGCCTTCTGCTTGCAATATTTTGATGATGGTAATTGGGCTGACACGCTGTTAACGTCGTCTCTTTCGCCGTTCGTATGGAGAGAGTTAACGTGATTCGATCTAGTGCGGTACAATACGTATCTGTTCAGGGAGAACACGAACCCTGCCGGGCCCCCACATCTATCGACTTATGTCTTGCACGATTAATCCCGGGGAAGAAAAAAAAGAAAGCAGACACCCTGACCAAAGCAGGATACCAACATGCTGGCCAGACGTTGAGAGGAGGGGTGGGGGGTGGGGGTGGGGTGGGGAGGGGTGGGGTGCTGGGTGGGGAGACAGGGCAGGGGGGGGGGGAGGAGGGAGCAGCCACAATGCCTCATCTGATTGCGGACAGAATGCTACAGAACGTGCTATTGGAAACTGAAATACTGACAGTTTTACCAACTGCTGCAGGAAAAAACAAAAACGAAACAAAAACAACCCCCCCCTCCCCCCAAA
>NC_134879.1:15274277-15279277 GCF_041734735.1 Babylonia areolata
TATGCTTAGTAACTTGTTTGATAGTATTATCTTTATATTTTATGTTAAGTTGTGCTTCTTTTATGTTCTGTCTTTTCTGACGAGGACAAATTAACATGCATTCTGTCTTTTCAGGGTGTACGACCATATCAATTAGCATCACACACCAGTTTTCGACAGATTTCATGTTGGCATTCAGGTGATAACTAATTTCGTCAACATTGTGACTAGCATATTGTATTGATGTATCATCAGCAAATAAATCACAGATTGCATGTTGAATTGATAAAGGTAGATCGTTGATATACAGGAAAATAAGAGAGGGCCTAGAATTGACCCCTGCGGTACTCCTCTTGGAACATGCCTTTTGGAAGAAATAAAGCCACGTGAATAGACAGGCCTGAATACGGTTTTCTAGGTAAGATCTGAGAAACAATAAGCAGTTATCGTCAATACCATAACATTTCAATTTTGGAAGCAATATTTCGTGATTGATTAAGTCAAACGCTTTTGTAAAATCAAGGGAATATCACTACCAACCACCTTGCTTTTATTAATATCACGCAGGCCATGGCATCAGTTATTCTACATAAAGCGGTTTCACAAGAATGGTGCTGTCTAAATCCCTGATTGATTGGTATAGAGAAGCTGATATTTTTTCAATAAAGAATGTAAGACAAGGTGTACATGACGTTCTAGAACTTTTGAGACAGAAGACAACAATGAGATTGGTCTGTAATTATTGACATCATTAGCATCACCTTTTTTATGCAGGGGAATAACCTTTGCATATTTAAACTCTTTGGAAAATGATTTTTGGATAGACAAAGATTGAAGAGATAAGTAAGAGAATGGGCAATATAAGGGGGCAGATGGGTTTAAAAATTTTTTTTTGGACAAATTTCCAGGGAAAAAGCCACACGAGTTTTATTTTTTAGCAAAACCCTAAATAAGTAAAACTTCATGAATAGAAAATTTAAAGGAAAACAAAAAAACTTTGTTTTTTTATCTTTATTATGACAAAGTTTTCTAAAATGTTTAAACCCAAAAGATTGTGTGAAACTGTCTTTTTGCGATTAATTTTTTTTCCCAATGTCACCAAAGGATTGTTCAGTGTACAACGGGAATGAGCCCTTTCCGCATTTAAATTGTTTGGTTTGGTGAGGGGGTTTGTATAGCCACCTTTATGGGGCTGTTTTTGCTTTTGTTTTCCCGTTTACTTCCGAACAGAAAAAAACCTTTTAGACTTTTAAACCCGTATTGACAATATTCGTTTTTTTGGTTTCTTCGAATGGCCCGTTTATCTTTTGATGTCTCGTCATCCATTGTTTAAAAATTTCTTGCCTTTAAGCCAACTCGGAAAAATTTTTTCCGAGGGGGATCGTTCTGAATTAAAGGGATATTTTATCAACAAATGCAGAAAACTTTTGCAGCCCCAAAAGGGGAAAAGGGGTTCTTCTGGATTAGTAAAGCTATAAATTTTAGTGAAAGGTCCCGAAATGGGGTCTGATTTGGAAAGGCTTTCCAGATTAAAATTTTTTAAAGGACCGAAATGTGCAACAGTATGACCTTTTTTGGGGAAATTTTGAAACCCTTTTTTCCCCCATTTTATGCAGACGGCAGTGTGGTCATTTTACGCCAACATTCGGCAAAAAAAATTTTCCGAACGGATTTTTGTTGGAAATTGTAAAAAAATAGGGAATCTAAGACGTTCAAGTTTTTTGTGTAACTCTGGGGGGGGAATCAATCCCACTGAGGGAGTTTTGTAAAAACGCTAAAATTTTGTTCCTTTCGGCTATCCCGGGAAAAAGATCAAAATTAAAGTAAACCCAAAATTAATACTTCTTTTTTTAAAAGCCGGGCGGGCCCCATCATTTCAAAAAAATCGTAAACCACTTGGAAAAACTCTTAGGATGTCTTACAAAAATGCTATAAGGACGAATCTTGTTTTTATTTTGGGTTTTGAACTTCAAGCCACAGTAAATTCAACATCGGGTTGTAGGTCATTACAAATTTCTGTACGGAACGAAATTTTGAAAAAAAGACATCCCATTTTCTTTAGTTTTTTGAAGGATTTTTTTCGAACAATATTGAACCCAAAGGAATGGGAAAAAGATTTGTCTTTAAATGTAAAATGTTGTCCATGATTAAAAAAACCCCAAAGAAAAGGTTTGGTTTACCCCAAAAATTTATATTCATCTTCGTTTACGTCTGTCATTTTTTTGACCAAAAGACATAGGGTTTTAAGGGGCCCTACTCGCAGTCCTCCCAAACAGGCCATTTTTCGAGACATTAGCGGACTTGCCCATTATTTGAATAATAAAAATAAAAAACTAGTTTTTCAAAAAAGAGTTCTAGAAAGGGGAAAGTGCTGAATAATTAAAGCTGAGAGAAAAGAGGGGGAAAAGGAGAGAGAGAGAGAGAGAGAGAGAGGGGAGCGAGCTTCTAGGGCCCGCTTTTGATTTGACGCCAAGGCAAGCCTCGGGAACGTAAAACCGGCAAACTAAAACTTTCCAGGCGAGGGACAGCTTGCGGGGGGGGGGAGGTGGGGGGTTTGGGGTGAGTTAATTTCCCCCACAACTCATGTACGACTGGGCTGTTTCGTCAGCCCAACTAATTATTTAGGTTTACAAGATTGTATCGGGGGGTGGGTCTGAAGCTGGGAATTGGTCTGTTTGTAAAAAAGGGTTGAAATTGGTACAGTTTTTTAAAGGGGAAAGGGTGTGTGGAAAATGTTTTAAGCATTGTGGAATGAGGGTTGGGTTCTGGTGCAAAAAAATACCCATTTTCCCAAAATACTTTGTTTGAAAAAAGACACAAGTTGGGGAAATTAGGGGGTCAAATTGCTACCCGCAGAGCTGGCGGGAAGTCGTACGGGCCCTTAATGACGGGACACAGGAAATTGGGGAGGGTCGAAGTGCTGTGTATGTGGGGCCCTGGGGAACAGGTCCTGATTAGGTTTTGGGGGGAAAAGTGTGGCCCCCGTGGCGGCGTGATGGGAAACTGGGCCGGATAAATGGGGGGGGGAAGTTGGGGGCGCCGGGGGCGTATGATGGGGAACGGGTTCCTGATGCATTCTATGGGGAAAAATCGGGTGGAAACTGAAACTTGTGGCTGGTAGGCATGAAAGTGCGGGGCCGTTTTGGATGAACGGGGAAACTTGGGGGGTTTGGGGTTTCGGCTGCCCGTTAAAAAAAAAGGGGCCCTAAAACAAATGAATGGCCCACCCTAAGAAATGTTTTTCCCACGGAAACCGGCGTTCTTGTTAAGGGTTAATTGCCCTGACGGGGGCCCTTAATGCATTTTTGGGGTTTGGGTGTATGAAAAACCACCCAGCCATTTGGGTTTCTGAGAAGTTTTTGGGAAATTTTTTTCAGTTTTAAAAGGGACGTTTTTCCCGTGAGCTTTTAGATTGTGGGCCAACGGGGCATTTCCCTTTTTTTTCCTCAAGGGATATATTGAATAGGGGTACCATCTGAAGGTGCCCTAAAAGGATGGAAATTTGGATTTATGACTGGTACTCCTAGGCGATGGCATTTCACTTGAAGGGTTCTGTTTAAAGGGAAAAATAGCGTTTTGAAGTTGTGATTTCCCTTTGCCGGGAAAAATGGGGGCCATGGGAATGGAGCCCCGGGGGGAAAAAACGGAGAAATTGTTGGTTTGTTCCCTGTGTCTTCTTTGATGGACTACTTGAACAGTCCCTTAACACCCCAAGGACAGTGACCAATTTTAATACCTTTGTTTTCAAAACCCCAAAAAGGGCAAGCCATTGTTTCAGATCAGTGCCTTTTCCTTCCAGGGAACAAATTTTTAAAAAAAAATAGGTAAACCGGGGGTTGTTTATCCTCCTAGGGGTTTTTATATCTGGGTGACAGAAATCACCAATTGAACCCTTTTTGGCTCTTTCTGGGAAAGTTTTAGATAAAGTTTCGAGCAGATCCCCTGTGAGCCTTTTGATTTGACATTTTGGGAAAAAGATTGAGACCCGTGGGAACCCCCATCCCTGTGGTTTTGTACGGTTTTTTAAGGTGCGCGAGTTTTGAAAGTTCGGGAAATTTTTTTGGTGTCACAGGGCAAAGTTTTCACTGCGACAAAGCTCGAGTTTAAGGGGGAAAAGATTCGAAGTGGGAACATTAGCAACATGTTCCTGAAAGAAGCTATCCATTTGTTGTGTGGATGATTTAAAGAGTGTTTTAGGTGTGAGACGTTGTTTTTATTGTAGAGAGGTTTGAGTTTTTTATGCATCCTTATCACTCAACACAGGTCCGGGTGTTTTTTTCCCCTGGTCAATTTTCGAAAAACACCTTTGAAAGATGTTTTCAACCCTCTTTGAAAATGAAAACCCCAAAAAATTTCCCAAAAAAAATTAAAAAGGCTTTGGGAAATTGTTTAAACTCTGGGAAGGATGATCGAAAACGCTTCCCCGCTCTGGCCAAAGGGTTGTTTGGGGGACTTTTTTCAAAGAGCTCGAACAAAATGGCGTCCCTTTTTTATCAGAAGAAGAAAAAGGGTATATTGTCCTGTACAGTCTGTGTGCTGAAGTTGAAATTTATGAAGGGGGGCGAATGGGCGTGGGGTGACGACAAAAAGTTTAAATGAAGTGAAGCTGAGTGTTTAAGTGGGTGAAAACCCTCCTCCCCTTTTTCCCCAGGGGCCCCCCAGAAGCAGGTATTTTTTGCTCCCCCTGGCAAAAAAAAAGGGGGACATATCAGAGTGAGCGGGGGAGGGTTTGGGCGTTCTGGGTTTCCCGAGGGCCTTTCTGGTGGATGAGTTAGACCTTTCTGGGGGATGAGTCAATTTTTCCCTGCCGCCCAAACAAACAGCAGTGGTTGGTGGGACTGAGGAACTTCAGCACCAATAATTTAAACTCAAAGGAGTTGGGGGGACAGGGAGGGTATGCCCCGGATAGCTGTCTCGGGTGCCTCTTTTTACCTGCATGTTTGTCATAAAACCTCCCCCTAATTCTTAGGATTCGAACTCTTCTTTTACCCAGGGTGTGCCCCCTTTTAAAACCCGGAAAC
>NC_134879.1:15286777-15304277 GCF_041734735.1 Babylonia areolata
TTTTGTCAAGGCTGCACCACTTTTTGTCCAGCGGCACCGCTTTTTGTCTAGGCCGCACCGGTTTTTTTTTATCCAGGCTGCACCGCTTTTTGTCCAGCAAGATTGTGCCGCTTTCAACGACGCGACGCACACAGTACTTCAGGCAGAGTGACAACAGTCGTCTAGCACGTGCAGGATCTTCAAGAAACCGTGACGTTTCGCTGATCGTGGCTATAGCAAGGTCGTTCTTTCTTTTCTTTTCTTTTTTTCTTCTTTTTTTTTGCTGGGTGGGGGGGGGGGGGGGGCGGGGGGGGGGGGGGGGGGGGGTGGCTGAGGGGGAGGAGCGCTGTGTGTGTGTGTGTGTGTGTGTGTGTGTGTGTGTGTGTGTGTGTGTGTGTATGGGGTATTGAGTCTGTTCTCCATCATCGACCCGAATGTGTGTGTGTGTGTGTGTGTGTGTGTGTGTGTGTGTGTGTGTGTGTGTGTGTGTGTGTGTGTGGAAGGGGAGGGGGGGAGGGGGGGCGGAGGCGGGCGGAGGGGGGAGTGGGGGGGGTATTGGGTCTGTTCTCCATCATCGACTCGAATGTTTTTTTGGAATGGAAACAGAACATTGTTCATGAACAGCGCCCCCCCCACCCCCCTTTTTTTTCTCCTTTTTTTTTTTTTATCACCGACCCCTTCCAAATTGTTCAGAGCTACTTTCTGGAAAAACAACAACAACTCATCTCTCGCCTGGTGTGTGTGTGTGTGTGTGTGTGTGTGTGTGTGTGTGTGTGTGTGTGTGTGTGTGTTTGTGCGTAAGAAAAAGAAGAGAGAGATATATATATATAGACAGAGAGAGACAGACAGATAGAGATAGATAGAGATAGAGAGAAAGAGAGTGTATGACAGAGAGTGAGAATGAGAGAGAGCAAGAGAGAGAAATAGACAGAGAGACAGAAACAGGCACAGCGAGAGAGAGAGAGAGAGAGAGAGAGAGAGAGAGAGAGAGAGAGAGAGAGAGACAGACAGACAGACAGACAGACAGACAGACAGACAGACAGAGACAGAGAGAGAAAGTGAGAGAGAGAGAGAGAGATACAGAGAGATACAGAGAGAAAGAGAGAGAGAGAGTGAGAGAGGGAGAGAGAGAAAGAGATACAGAGAATGAGAACTGAACTGAACTGAAACTGTTTAATGTCATTAGCACACATGCCATAATAACATGGGGTTCACAGTTTCATGTCCAAGAAAAACAGACAAAAGTCTCAGAGACTACTCCACACATGCAGACAACAGTCTCTCAGCGTTCATGTGAATCTCCATCTATGTATATACAAAATAGGCCGACACCTTATCAAAGGTAGTGTAATAATTACTGTTCAATAAGTAAGTAAGTAAACCACCAAGCACATTAAGAAGAAATAGATCATCTCTGTGAACGATAAGCAGAATGTTTTCAAACTGAAATCAAAAGTTTTCTTGCTTTACTTGCTTCAGCAATATATTTTGCCAAGGATCTAATTACTTCGTCATTATCAGCTATTAACACATCAACTACGTTTTGCCTTACAGAGAATGAGAGAGAGAGAGTGTGAGAGAGAGATACAGAGAGAGAGAAAGAGAGAGTGAGAGTGAGAGAGAGTGAGAGAGAGAGGGTGAGAGAGAGATACAGAGAGAGAAAGAGAGAGAGATACAGAGAGAGAGGGAAAGAGAGAGAGTGAGAGAGAGAAAGAAAGAGACAGATAGACAGAAACAGGCACAGAGAGAGAGAGAGAGAGAGAGAGAGAGAGAGAGAGAGAGAGAGAGAGAGAGAGAGAGAGAGAGAGAGAGAGAGAGAGAGAGAGAGAGAATAAACTTCCATAATCCAGCAATACTTTTGGGGAAAAAGTTGAGGTCTGCATACAAACGTTGACTGACATTTAGACAAACTGAACGTGCGAAAAACGCTCTGTGAAGTTGCTCGGCAATTAAACGGAGAACCATGTGCATATAACTGTGCACACACACACACACACACACACACACACACACACACACACACACACACACACACACACACACACACACACACACACACACACACACACACACACACACACACATCATGGCGCGTCTATGTAAACGCTACAGTGCCTCGCGCAGAAATTGGTTGTCTATAGATACTGCCATCATTCACTGTTTAAACAAATATTGATTTGTTTCATACCTGACGCCAGAAGTTAATGAAGTACGTGATGCTGACGAGATAATAGTTCTCAGATCAATATTGAAAAAGACGGGCTCAATAGCCGAATGGCTAAAGCGTTGGACTTTCAATCTGAGGGTCCCGGGTTCGAATCTCGGTGACGGCGCCTGGCGGGTAAAGGGTGGAGATTTTTCCGATCTCCCAGGTCAACATATGTGCAGACCTGCTAGTGCCTGAACCCCCCTTCGTATGTACACGCAAGCAAAAGATCAAATACGCACGTTAAAGATCCTGTAATCCATGTCAGCGTTCGGTGGGTTATGGAAACAAGTAAATACCCAGCATGCACATCCCCGAAAGCGGAGTATGGCTGCCTACATGGCGGGGTAAAAACGGTCATACACGTAAAAGCCCACTCGTGTACATACGAGTGAACGTGGGAGTTGCAGCCCACGAACGCAGAAGAAGAAGAAGAAGAAGAAGAATATTGAAAAAAAAAAAGAAAAAAAAGAAAAGAAAAGAACCTGCAAATGTTGACAGCACGTTCCTAGTAAGTCCGACGCTGGGTGTGTTTAGTTATAGTAATATGAGAGTTATAAGCCGAAACACTACTGTTCAAGGCAGGTACTTTCATTTATTTATTTATTCATTTATTTGTTTAACAGATAGTAAAGTGTGGTAAAACTCTCCCCATTTACAAGGTACACAACTTCAAGTCAATGCTGCTTACGCGACCGATTCAGCAAGCACACAAGTTAATAATAAAAGGTTCATTGGAACAAACCCAGACACTTCCTTTGTTTATTTATCTATTCATTTATCTGCTTATTTCGTTTGGCATGTAACAGACCATTTCATCATTCTGTTATTCTCACATTCAATACAGTTTAGAGAGAGAGAGAGAGAGAGAGAGAGAGAGAGAGAGAGAGAGAGAGAGAGAGAGAGAGAGAGATAGATAGATATATATATATAGAGAGACAGAGATAGATAGATAGAGAAAGAGATAGAGACAGAGAGAGACAGAGAGATAGACAGATAGATATATGTAGAGAGAGACAGAGATAGATAGATAGATAGAGAGAGAGAGAGAGAGAGAGATGGCCGATATGAACTGAAAAGCATTTATTCGCATCTCGATTCAGTTAAGCATCACGTTATATCAATGTCTTCCTCGCGCTATTATGATTAATGCATCACTTAATATCAATTATATGGATGCTTATATAACACCTATCCTCGATCGGAGACCAAGCTCTAAGCGCTTTAGAAACACGGGGGTCATTTACACAACAGGCTGCCTACCTAGTACCTGGGTAGAGCCGGCAGACGGCTGCCATTGGGTGCTCATCATTCGTTTCCTATGTCATTCAATCAGGTTTCAGTTACGCACACATACACATTCATACAGAAATGTAACATTTTACGTGTATGACCGTTCTATTTAGTTATCTCACCATGTAGGCAGCCATACTCCATTTTCGGGTGGTGTGTGCTGGGTATTTTCTTGTTTCCCAAACCCACCGAACGCCGACGTTGATGACAGGATCTTTAACGTGCGTATTTGATCTTCTGCGTGCGTATACACACGAAGGGGGTTCAGGCACTAGCAGGTCTGCACATATGTTGACCTGGGAGATCTGAAAAAAAAAATCTCCGCCCTTTACCCACCAGGCACCGTTACGGAGATTCGAACCTGTGACCCTCGGTTTTAAAGTCCAACTCGGCTGTTGCGCCCGTCGTCATGACGGCTATATATGCACGCTGTACGTGAACACACACACACACACGCGCGCGCAAAACAAACAACCCCCCCCCCCCCCCACAAACAAACACAAAACATCAGAATCAAGTTTACTCTTTTGAAGACCAGGGGGAAAAAAACAACAACACATAATAAAGAACAAGAAGTCAGAGCAGCGAATCATATCTCGATCACACACACACACACACACACACACACACACACACAACACACACACACACACAGATACACACACACACGTGGGACCAGCTGCCTTGTCCATCAAAACCCCTACACACACACACACACACACACACACACACACAGAGATAGAGCTACATCGTCAGCTATTTGTTCTCCCAAGTCGCTGTCAGTTGTGTGTGTGTCAGTAAAACTTTGTCCCACTGACAGGCGGTGTTTGTGCCCAACGAGGGTGTGTGTGTGTGTGTGTGTGTGGGGGGGGGGGGGGGTCGGGGGGTCGGGGGGTGGGGGGGGGGGGGGTGAGGGGTGGTCAGTGCAGTGATCACGGTGATTTCCCAGAGGTCCGTTCCATCCAACAGTGCAGGTAGGGGGCTGGGGGGTGTGTGGGGGGTGATGGGGTGGGGGTGGGGGGGAGCACGTGTCTCTCCCCCCCCACCCCTCTTACCCCCGTTCCGCATGACAGCGGTCAAAAGCGATGGGTCCCCATCGTCATCATCCGCAGCGAACCGCGACGACAAGACAAGACAAGACTGAATCGTTTGTCATCCACCCCTGCCGATTAAATGGAATGATGAAAAAGAAAAAAAAGAAGAAGAAAGGATGCGTTATACAAGATATATTGTATTATATTGTATTGCGTTGTGTTGTATTGCATTGCATTACTCTTTTTGTCTTGTCTTGTCTTGTCTTGTATTTCATTGTATTGTAGTGTATTGTATGGCATTGTATTTTGTTGTATTGTATTGTGTTGTATGGTATAGTATTGTGTTGTATGGCATTGTGCGGCATTTATTGTAATGTATGGCAATGTATTGTGTTGTATTGTATTGTACTGTGTTGTATTGTGTTGCATTGTATTGTATTGTATTGTCATCACCGTGAACTTGGAAGACCCTGCAAGCGCTTCAAGGACACCTTGTAGACAAACCTCAAAGCCTGTGACATACACATCGCTTCCTGGGAAACTGATGCCCTTGACCGCTCTCGCTGGAGGACGCTGTGCTCTAGTGGCATAAAGACGTTTGAAAACAAGAGAACGCTGGCCATCATTAAGGAGAAGCGTGAGCGAAGGAAGCAGGGCTCAACTTCTGGAGACGTTTTCCCTTCCAACACCTGTTGGAAGTGCTGCGCATCCAGAATCGGCCTCTTCTCCCATATGAAGACACACACCGACAGATAAGCCTGCCTGCCTTCTCATCCGTCGGACCGACGGGAGACTCCATCATGTGTTGTATTGTATTGTATTGTATTGTATTGTATTGTATTGTCAATCATTCACCCTGCCGGTTAAATGGACTAATAAAAGATATGCGTCATAACATTACATATTGTATGGTATTGTATGTCATTGTATTGGATTAGTCTTTTCTGTCACAATAGATTTCTCTGTGTGAAATATACAGAGATAAGTCAAATACCTTGCCTATGAAACGAAATGATAAAAGAGACGCGTCATATGAATACACATTGTATTGTATTGTATTGTATTGTATTGTATAGTATGGCATTGTAATGGCGTTATATTGGATTACTCTTTTCTGTCACAACAGATTTCTCTGTGTTAGATATACAGAGATAAGTCACAAAATACTAAAGAAATGTGTCACCAAGTAACGTTGGCAACCATTCACTGTCATTTGTTAAAGCATTGAATCGAACTGTATCCTCACAACACGAGATGAAATTACACACGTTTAGCATGAAACTGTTAAACGCATTTCACTCCATTTCAGCACGCTTTTTTTTTTTTTTGAAGTGTCAGTAATATGTTTGAGTATGGTTACTGCTTAGATTATTTTTCATACAAAAAAAAAAAAAAAAAAGAAAAAAAAAGAAAAAAGAAAAAGATTTGTACTCCTTGGGCGCAAAGATAAAACTATAACGAATAAAAAAAAGTGATGACACTCTATTTGTTTTCAGTCTATATGTATAAAATCAATAGCCCTGACATGGCCCATTTGTGTGTCTGCCGAGCTGTAAGCATCATGGTTTGACCGGAATGTTCCCTGTTCAGTCTGTTTAAGGATCACACACACACACACACACACACACACACACACACACGCATGCACATACACACGCGCACACGCAGACACACACACACACACATACACATGCACATACACATGCACATACACACGCGCACACACACACACACACACACACACACACACACACACACACACACACACACACACACCTCAACAACAAATGAATAAAGAGACATGCAAAAAAGATAGACGGCCAATGTATTTTAGGTGTCGGCAGTCACTATTGGGTCTCACTGACAAGTCTTTATAGCAATTACAGAACAACATAAGCGTCACATAATAGGACAGACATACCACCATTCAACAATGACAACAACTGTCTTTATCATTTTTTCTGATATGTGTTATTTATTTATATATGAATTTGACCGAACGCAGTGACGCCTCCTTGAGCTACTGATACTGACACTGTTATTTGTACCGGGTCCCACTGGACCTTTTCTGTCACAGAACATCATCACATGTTTGTAAGAATAAATAAAGACGGGCGCAATAGCCGAGTGGTTAAAGCGTTGGACTGTCAATCTGAGGGTCCCGGGTTCGAATCACGGTGACGGCGCCTGGTGGGTAAAGGGTGGAGATTTTTACGATCTCCCAGGTCAACATATGTGCAGACCTGCTTAGTGCCTGAACCCCCTTCGTGTGTATATGCAAGCAGAAGATCAAATACGCACGTTAAAGATCCTGTAATCCATGTCAGCGTTCGGTGGGTTATGGAAACAAGAACATACCCAGCATGCACACCCCCGAAAACGGAGTATGGCTGCCTACGTGGCGGGGTAAAAACGGTCATACACGTAAAAGCCCACTCGTGTACATACGAGTGAACGCAGAAGAAGAAGAGGACATACGTCAACATATACTATCGGCGACTGTTTTATATCTTCTGATATCTGTGACACAACTGGGTCTCATGGGCCTCAACTTGTGGCCGTCAGGACCGTCAGGCCTGTTGTGAGGATTGGACTAGATGTCTGAAACTTGTGTCCGTCCAGTCTAACGGAAGAGAGAGAGAGAGAGAGAGAGAGAGAGAGAGAGAGAGAGAGAGAGAGAGAGAGAGAGAGACAGACAGAGAGACAGAGAGAGACAGAAACAGAGAGACAGAGACAGACAGAGACATATAATCACAGAGACAAACACAGAGAAGAGCAGAACAGAGAGATAGATAAATAGATATATAGAGAGATAGACAGAGAGAGAGAGAGAGAGATAGATAGAGAGAAAGACAGAGAGAAAGAGACAGAGACATATAATCACAGAGACAAACACACAGAGAAGAGCAGAACAGAGAGATAGATAAATAGATAAATAGATAGATAGATAGATAGATAGAGATAGAGAGAGAGAGAGACAGATAGAGAGACAGAGAGAGAAAGAGACAGACAGGGCAGAGCAGAGCACACACACACACACACACACACACACAGAGAGAGAGAGAGAGAGAGAGAGAGAGAGAGAGAGAGAGAGAGAGAGAGAGAGAGAGAGAATGTTTTTCTTCTTCTGTAAGAATTTGTGTAACTGCAACCTCTCCTCATCCCGCCTCTTCCGTCCACCCCCCCCCAACCCCCCACCACAACCCTCCCTCTCTTTCTTTGAAACTTTTAAAAACTACACTTAACAACTTTGTCAAGTCTCCCAAAGACTGACTGATCAAATTTCTGCTCTTGTTTTTTTCTGTCTAAAATTCTCTGTCTGGTTCACTGAATAGGTTATTTCTCTCCAGTTTCCAACATTCCTGTCACAAAAGATTTCAGTCTTTGATATCGTCTCGACGGCATGCGAACTCGATTTAGATACAAGATTCCGAATTATTGCTGCATAAGATTTATTTTTTATTTTTATTATTTTTTTTTTATTGCGGTTGATATGCAACAACAAGACATGCGTATAAGAGAGTTATAATTTCCATTCAAGTTTGCAGTGACGCTTTTTCACTTTTCATGAATCCATAAAAGTCTTTGCTGGGGGGAATTCTCAGGCTTTGCTCATATTCATACATTCCCCACACATGCGGAAGATTAAAATACGCACGTTAAAGATCCTGAAATCCATGTCAGCGTTCGGTGGGTTATGGAAACAAGAACATACCCAGCATGCACACCCCGAAAACGGAGTATGGCTGCCTACATGGAGGGGTATATAAACAAAACGGTCATACACGTAAAAAAAAAGGTACATGTCTGTCTAAGTGTGTATGTGTGCGTGCTCGAAATCTGACTGAATGACACAGGAAACGAATGACGAGCGCCCAGTGGCAGCCGGTAGTCGGCTCTACCCAGGTAGGCAGCCTGTTGTGTAAATGACCACGTGTTTGTAAAACGCTCAGAGCTTGGTCTTCGGCCGAGGATTGGCGCTATATAAGTATCCATATCAATCAATCAATCAACAAAAAAAGAAAAAAAAAGAAGCTACTTTACAACACTTTCGCATTCATCTCTCTTCTTTTCGCTCAATGTCCCTCTCCTCCCCCTCCCTCCCCACCCCAACTCTCTCTGTCTCTGTCGATGTTTAAAAAAAATTTTTTTTTTTTAGTTTTGGTTTATTGTTTTTGCTTATAGCGCCGTCTGAACGCAACGACCAATATGGTCATTGATTAGCTATTGTCGTTCTTTTCTTTGTAGCTATTATGGTTTAACTATTTTCTTTTGTTTATGCATTTTTTTAAAATTTGTATTTCTTTTTATCACAACAGATTTCTCTATGTGAAATTCGGGCTGTTCTCCCCAGCGTCGCCACACTACAGCGCCACCCATTTTTTTGCCCCCCTGCGTGCAGTTTTATTTGTTTTTTTCCTATCGAAGCGGATTTTTCTACAGAATTTTGCCAGGAACAACCCTTTTGTCGTCGTGGGTTCTTTTACGTGCGCTAAGTGCATGCTGCACACGGGACCTCGGTTTATCGTCTCATCCGAATGACTAGCGTCCAGACCACCACTCAAGGTCTAGCTAGTGGAGGAGGGAGGGGGAGAAAATATCGGCGGCTGAGCCGTGATTGGAACCAGCGCGCTCAGATTCTCTCTCGCTTCCTAGGCGGACGCGTTACCTCTAGGCCATCACTCCACTTTGCACACCTTGGTGCGTGGAGAGGGAAAGGGGGAGGGGGGGGGGCTAGAAAAGAGCGTAACGCAAAGACTAAGTTCGGAAAAAAGAGAGAAGAGGGGGGTGGGGTGGGGGTGGGAGGTGGGGGGGGGGGGAGTAAGTTTCTCTAGCCCTGTTATGTTCCTGATTGCTTGGTGACCCAGTGAAGGGACAGACTCTTGATGTTCCTTTGGGTATCAGAGACGTTTGTCTCGTAGGCTGGTTGAAGAAAACTTCTTTTAATTAAAAAAAAAAGCAAAAAAAAAGCAGTGACTGGCTCGTCGAAGTTGTCAACGAAGTGAGGGAAAAGTTTTTCGAGATATTCTACTCTCTCTCTCTCTCTCTCTCCTTCTCTCTCTCTCTCTCTCTCTCTCTCTCTCTCTCTCTCCTTCTCTCTCTCTCTGTCTCTCTCTTTCTCTCTCTCTCTCTCTCTCTCTCTCCTTTCCTTTTCTCTCTCTCCCTCTCTCCCTGTCTCTCTCTTTCTCTCTCTGCCTCCCCCCTCTCTCTCCCCTCTCTCTCTCTCTCTCTGTCTCTGTCTCTCTCTCTTTCTCTGTCTCCCCCCCCTCTCTCTCCCTCTCTGTTTCATGTTCGGGTGCGCGTCGTCAATCACTTATTTTTTTCATGTCATGTTGCTTCCGTGTACTGTTCTCTCTATCGACCTTCTAGAAATATCACACACACACACTCATTCACACATATACACACACGCATACGCACGCACGCACACACACATACACACACACATACGCACGCACGCACACACACACACACATACGCACACGCGCACACACACACACACATACGCACCCACACCCACACCCACCTACACACACACACACACACACACACACACACACACATACAAGGCTGCTTTGCCTCTTTTCGTAAGATCTCACAACGGACGTTGTGTCTTAGAACTGTTTGGTCGTGGCTTTAATGAAAGAGTTTTCTGTGACTTTCTCCCATCATGCAGGAAACACTATTTTTGGGGGGTCGGTGGGGGCGCGGGGGGCGGCGGGGGTGGGGGTGGGGTTATTCTAGAGCAAAAGCAGGACTCAAATAACGTCTGGCCGAAATGCCCCCCGCCCCTCCCCCTCTCCACCTCCCCACCTCCCCACCCCCAAAAAAGTGCTGACGCCTACATAATTGATTGTTCCTCAATTTATCCATTGAACGAGGATGCGTTATAACTTTGTACAGGAGTTATTGTCTGCCGCCTTTGCTGCTCGCGATCAGGGTCAGGTGATACAATGTTCAAAAAGAGCTTTGAACTTTGATAATGTAATATTCTTATAGAAGCTTTTAACTAACAAAGAGACAACCCACCTCGCTGTACATGATCTATACTTGTTTCAAAGAAACTTTGAACTTATTTCTAAAGAAGTTTTAGTAAAGACAAAAAAAAAAAAAAAAAAAAAAAAAAAAGGATAAAATTTTCAAATTCACACAGCTGTCAGTCAGCACAACCACCACAATTTCCAAGAAAATAACATTCAGGGGAAAAAAAAAAACGAATGGGGAAAGTGAAAGGGCCATAATGTATTCAATAAATTGCAATAACATATGCATTTGTTAACAGACAACTCCCGCCACCTCTGTTTTCACAACTGTCTTCTTGACTCATCAGCCCTGTTCCTCAACAGAATCTTCACCATTTTCCTACTCGCCCGTGTATTGTCCTAATGCGTTCCATGTCACGACTCATAGCGCCTTTTGGGACAGGTGTGACCGTCTCCTGTTATGATGTCGGTGTTGAAATGTTTTCAAGACATTCAGATACAGATATTTCTATTTCGCACCACAGCTGTCTGCACCATCACACCTTTGATATTGTCCAAGACTTTTTGTCTAGACTGCACTGCTTTTGTCAAGATTGCACCGCTTTTTGACTAGATCACACAGCTTTTGTCTCGACTGCACCGCTTTTGACAAGGATGTACGCATTTGTCTAGACTGTGCCGCTTTTGTCTAGATAGCACTGCTTTTGTCACGTCTGCACCGCTTTTGTCTAGGTTGCGCTACTTTTTTTATTCAAGATTTCACCGCTTTTGTCTAGACTGCACCGCTGTTTGTCTAGACTGCACCACTTTCTAAGGACGCTCACAGTGACAGTCGAGTGGCACGTGCAGGACATTCGTAACATTTCACTGAACGTGACCGATGTCTACACATGACGCGACTGGATTGGGTTTGTTTTTCGTCGATGTATCGCTTTTGTCTAGATTGTACCGCTTTAGTCTAGATTGTACCGCTTTTTGTCTAGACTGCACTGCTTTTGTCTAGATTGTACCGCTTTTGTCTAGACTGCACTGCTTTTGTCAAGGTTATACCGCTTTTTGTCTAGACTGCACTGCTTTTGTCTAGATTTACCACGTTTCGTCTAGACTGCACCCCTTTTGTCAAGATTGCACCACTTTTTGTCTAGACTGCACCGCTTTTGTCTAGATTGTACCGCTTTTGTCTTGGCTGCACCGCTTTTGTCTAGATTGTACCGCTTTTGTCTAGATTGTACCGCTTTTGTCTAGGCTGCACCGCTTTTGTCTAGATTGTACCAATTTTTGTCTAGACTGTACCACTTTTGTCTAGATAACACCGCTTTTGTCTCGACTGCACTGCTTTTGACAAGAATGTACGCTTTTGTCTAGACTGTACCGCTTTTGTCTAGATAGCACCGCTTTTGTCACGTCTGCACCGCTTTTGTCTAGGTTGCGCTACTTTTTTTTTTATTCAAGATTTCACCACTTTTGTCTAGACTGCACCGCTGTTTGTCTAGACTGCACCACTTTCTAAGGACGCTCACAGTGACAGTCGAGTGGCACGTGCAGGACATTCGTAACATTTCACTGAACGTGACGGATGTCCACACATGACGCGACTGGATTGGGTTTGTTTTTCGTGGATCCAAAGGTGTTTTTTTTCCCCCCTTAACTAGAAGGTTTTCGTTGTTTATTTCCATTTTCCTTGTCCTTCTAAAAATATTTCACATATAAAGTTAGGTTTGGGAAGACTAATATCTTCTTTGTCTTTGTCATCTACCTCTTCTATTTCTGTCTCTTTCTTTCGCTTTGAATTTGCCTGTATGTGTGAGCACAGAGAACTTTAAAACTAAAGAGTCCTCAAAGTCAGCAGTCGAGACACACACACACACACACACACACACACGCACGCACTCAACTCACACACACACACACACACACACACACACACACAGACACATATACTCACTCAACTCACACACACACACACACACACACACACACACACACACACACACACACACACACACACACACACACTCAACTCACACACACACACATACACACACACACGGACGGCTCGATAGGAGACAATTTAGTTTTCTCAGCCCCCCCCCCCCTTCCCCACCACCGGCCTTACAAAACCCCTACAGTTGTTTGTGAGACAAATGTGGACCCTGTCTAACAAAATCGTTCTGGTAGTTCACTTAAAATTGAAATGAGGACTAATGAAGTCACCACATTACGCTCTCGTACATACTGCTCTCCTTAACTTGCTTCTGTGAATCCCTGGGTCAGAATGATGGAAATCATTCACAGACAGACAGACAGACAGACAGACAGACAGACAGACAGAGAAAGAGAAACTGACTGGGAGAGAGGTGGGAGAGAGAGAGAGAGAGAGAGAGAGAGAGAGAGAGAGAGAGAGAGAGAGAGAGAGACAGACAGACAGACAGACAGACAGACAGACAGCTATAAAGAGAAACACAGAGAGGCGCGCGCACACACACAGACACACACACACACACACACACACACACACACACACACACACACACATACAGACACACTCACACTCTCTCTCGCACACACACTCACTCACACACACACACACACACACACACACACACACACACACACACACATAGAGGAAGAGAGGGAGAAAGACCGTGAGAAAGGTTGTTTTGTTCTTTGAATGTTGGTGTGGTATTTTTTTTTCTTCTTTCCACAGTCAGTTCACTGATCTGTTTTCTGATCATGATAAACGCACTGTGCTGGGCTGTAAACACCGAACCGAGCTGCATGGAAACGGATGGAATTTTAGAGCCACCCAGACACGCATTTCCAAAATGGGTCCTGTTGGCATCGTCTTCTGAAGGTCTGTCTCACGTACCGACGGGCGCAATAGCCGAATGGTTAAAGCGTTGGACTGTCGATCTGACGGTCCCGGGTTCGAATCACGGTGACGGCGCCTAGTGGGTAAAGGGTGGAGATTTTTTCGATCTCCCAGGTCAACATATGTGCAGACGTGCTAGTGCCTGAACCCCCTTCGTGTGTATATGCAAGCAGAAGATCAAATACGCACGTTAAAGATCCTGTAATCCATGTCAGTGTTCGGTGGGTTATGGAAACAAGAACATACCCAGCATGCACACCCCCGAAAACGGGGGTGCCTACATGGCGGGGTAAAAACGGTCATACACGTAAAAGCCCACTCGTGTGCATACGAGTGAACGCAGAAGAAGTCTCACGTACCTTGCTGGAGTTCGGTCCGGTTCCTTGCCACAGCCAAACCCTCCTCCTCTCGAATCACAGCATCATCTTTGACCAAAACCATTAAAGTATGTCTTTTGTGACACAAGATTCTTGATAGATATAAACAAACTTCGCTGCTTGCTCTTGTGCAGAAATCGCGTTCTGCAAATGATTCTAGCTCGCTAGTATCTGTTTCATTACTATAGCTTTGTAGTTCTTATCTTTTGTTGTTGTTTTTTTGAGTGTGTGTTGTTTTGAAATGTCGTTGGTCACATTTTCTCCCCCCACACCCTCCCGTCCCCTCCCCAAACAAACGTGCCCTGAAAACAGACACTAGGCATGTTCAAATTAACTCACTCAGTACGGCCAGTCCTCTCTTCTCCTCTACACAGACACCTCGGATGTCCAGTGGGTGTCTCAATGACCCAACCTTTAGCTTCCGTCGTCAGAATTGTCGTATTCTTTGTCAACATTCACCTCTTCAGTGTAAGAGCCTTCCGCTGGTAATATTTTGATGGTTATAATTGGGGTGAAACGCTGTTAACGTCGTCTCTTTCGCCCTTCGTATGGAGAGAGTTAATGGGGATGCTGAAGCTAAAAGTTCTCTGTTGTTCTGACGTGTGTTTGGTATTATTTTCATGTCTCCTTTTTCTCTGCACTATTTCTTTTGACTGGTGTCTTTTCATTAAGACACGTGTGTGTGTGTGTGTGTGTGTGTGTGTGTGTGTGTGTGTGTGTGTGTGTGTGTGTGTGTGTGTGTGTGTGTGTGTGTGTGTGTGTGTGTGTGTGTGCGTGTGTGTGTGTGTGTGTGTGCGTGTGTGCCTGCGTGTGTGCGTGTGTGTGTGTGTGTGTGTGTGTGTGTGTGTGTGTGTGTGTGTGAGTGTGTGTGTGTGTGCGTGAGAGAGAGAGCGAGAGAGAGAGAGAGAGAGAGAGAGAGAGAGAGAGAGAGAGCAAACAGTCAAACAGCCAAGCAAACAATCTATCAATGAATCAACGTATATATCATATGATCTTCACGAACAAGCAAGCATGTGCACATGGTAAACAAGGGCATGCTCATAACATTCACACGACAAAAAAGTCCAAGAATCTCAACACAATCGTAGCATAAAATGAAGCTCCTCAAACATAAGAGTACAGTGTCAACTTTCTTGATATTTTTTGTGTGTGGCTTCTGTAAGGTCCTGAACCGAAACTTTAGGCTTCAGCCGACTTCCATGTTTCAACAAAAAGTGCACGGCGAGTTTCAGTTTCAGTTTCAGTAGCTCAAGGAGGCGTCACTGCATTCGGACAAATCCATATACGTTACACCACATCTGCCAAGCAGATGCCTGACCAGCAGCGTAACCCAACGCGCTTAGTCAGGCCTTGAGGAAAAAAAAGAAAGAAAAAAAAGGTGAATAAATGATAGATAAGCTTACACAAATAAATAAATAAATAATAAATAATAACTATAATGTAAAAAAAAAAAAAAAAAAAAAAAAAAACAAGCAAATAGATGTAAAACATGAAGACACACATTCACATATACACCCACACATGCATAACAGATATGCACCGAACATGCAGTTTCACAGATATGAAAGCACAGTCAAATACATATAAACGTACATGAGCACGGCGAAGAAATTGAAACAAAGAGGAATTTGACAAAAAGACACAAAAAGAACGAACTTTTCTTTTTCTCGTAATTCGTTACCAAGGAGGGAAGGTGGCGAAATGGTTAAGACGCTCATCTGCCGATACAGTGTCCGCAGGGGTCGGGGTTCGAATTCCAGCTCTCGCTCTTTTTTTTTTTTTTTTTTTTTTTTTTTTTCCAAATTTGATTGGGAACTAAAACTGAGCATCTAGTCATCTGGATAAGACGATAAACCGAGGTCCCCGTGTGCAGCATCCACTTGGCGTATTGGGATGTCATCTGGGCAAAATTCTTTAGAAGAAATCTGATCTGATATGCACACACACACACACACACACACACACACACACACACACACACACACACACACATACACACACACACACACACACACACACACACACACACACACACACACACACACACACACACACACACACACACACACACACACACACACACACACATACACACACACACACACACACACACACACACACACACACACACACACACACACACACACACACATATATATGCACGTACTCAAATCCTGACTAAGCTGCTGTCAGTTATCTGCCCAACAAATGTGATGCAGCGGATATGGATTTGTCCGAATGCTGTGACGCCTCCTTGAGAAACTGAAACTGTTGATTTTTTTCTTCTTTCTCCCCCCCCCCCCTACCCCCCTCCCTTCCCTCCCACCTACTGCTGTTTTGATCTCTCTGTCTGTCTCTTCTGTGTCTGTGTCTGTCTGTCTGTCTGTCTCTCTCTCTCTATCTGTCTGCCTGTCTCTCTTACCTAATCCCGGAGCTATATGAGTTATTACTTGCTGACAATTGTAGCAAGCATCCACGAAAAAACGTGTCATATGCATGATTAAATGAAACGCAAAAACCGGTCATCGCACAAAAATCGTAAGAGATATAGATCATATTCCCGGGAAAAAACCCCCTCAAATCTCTCACAAAAATGACAACAACAACAACAACTACAACAAAACTGACAGCCTAATCCATATTCTGATTTTAAAGCATCAGTTTTTGTTGTTGTTGTTGTTGTGTAGTTCGGGTTAGAATGATATGAGTTTGTGATGCGACATTTTCTTTAAAAAAAAAGAAAAAAAAAAGCAGAAGTGAGTTAGCATTTATGGATCTGTCCGCACGTCTTGACACCTCCGTGAAATTGAAGCTGGTGTGAGATTGTTTCTAGCGAGAGTGATCAATTATGAATTTTATGGATGAATGAGTTTTATTTCTGAGGGTAACAGAATAAACAACAATTATTGTTTTTTTTTTTTCATCCAGTCCCTAACAGGAGAAAATTGGGGGAAAAATATAAACAAATGAATTGCAAATAGCATCATATTACATCAAACGAGAAAGGAACAAAAAAAAAAAAAATCAAAGCATCACATTCTTTACAAATCATGGAAAGGACTACATGGAAATTGTACACATAAACGCAAACACGAATAACGTATATGTGCGAAGAAGTATAGAGAAAATAGAGACAGACAGACAGACAGACAGACAGACAGACAAACAGAGGGAGGGAGGGAGGGAGGGAGGAAGACGTCTTTAAGAACAGTACCATCATATGGATTTCTTAATTCATAGACAGAAATAACAAACTGTTCTATCAGATACTTAATTTCTATTTAGAATTAGCAAAGCTTTCCATCAGACAGTCATGATACCTTTCTTTGAAAACAAGTATGAACATGACAGGTGCTTGTTTTCCTTTTTACTCTCTCTTTCTTTCTTTTTCACACACACACACACACACACACACACACACACACACACACACACACACACACACACACACACACACACACACACACACACACACACACTGTCTCTTTCCCTCTTTGTCCCTCTGTCTGCGTTTACGAGCATGTGTTAGAAAGAGAATGTTGGTTTGCGTATGCATGTATGAGTGTGTGTGTGTGTGTGTGTGTGTGTGTGTGTGTGTGTGTGTGTGTGTGTGTGTGTGTGTGTGTGTGTGTGTGTGTGCTTGCGCGCGTGCAAGCGTGCGCATTTGTGTGCATGTCTAAGTATGTCAGCGTGTACACCCGCTTTTAAAGCATAACCTACGTGAGCATAATGATAATTAGCGCGCGCGCAAAATT
>NC_134879.1:15316777-15321777 GCF_041734735.1 Babylonia areolata
ATGTAGATGGCAAAATTGGACTTCTCATATTCAGAATAGCGACAGATTTGATTTGTATCGAATGTTTTGACATATACCTTATAATATGCCCGTTTATGTGTCAATGAGACTTGATAGACATCCGAAATATACTTTGGCAAGGTTTAGATTAGGTGTTACTGAAATACATACGCATTATTATCGATATCGAAAATCATGTGTCCAAAATTTGATTTGTCCAATGTGTCAACAATCTAAAGAAGATGAAGTTCACTTTGTGCTGTGTTGCCCAGTATTAAGAGATCTTAGAGAACAATTGATTCCAGTTAAATACTGTCAATACCCTTGCTTGTTTAGACTTATCATGTTAATGTCATCAACAAATGAAAAGACTGTCAAGGAGTTCGCTCTATATCTGTATAAAGCACTCAAAAGGAGAAGTGTATATGTTACATCATGAAGACTTTTGAATGTATGACTTCAGCATTTTACTGTATATCCCCCTTCAAAGGGACTGTGGCCTATATGAATAATCTATCTCAATCCAATCTCAATCTCTCTCCCTCTCTCATAACATGTTTGGTGGCTTGTCAGTGGCTTCCAGTTTTAACACACACACACACACACACACACACACACACACACATACACACACACAAACACACACACACACACACACACACACATACACACACAAACACACACACACACACACACACACATACAAACACACACACACACACACACACACACACACACACACATACACACACACACACACACACACACAAACACATACACACACAAACACACACACACACACACACACACACACACACACAAACACACACACACACACACACACATACACACACACACACAAACACATACACACACAAACACACACACACACACACACACACACATACACACACACACACACACACATACACACACAAACACACACACACACACACACACATACACACACACACACACAAACACACACACACACACACACACACACACACACACAAACACACACACCCTACCCGCCCACACACCCAGCAGTCCCTCCAAACCACAACCCCCATCCATACTACGTCCATCTACAATCCCAACACTCACTAACACAAGAGCTGGTCAGCCAGGGGACAAACAGACAGACAGACAGACAGACAGACAGACAGACAAGAGGTAAATCATGACAAGCTGCACAAGCGGGGAAAGTCTGCCGGATGGATCAGAGGGGGAAATAGGGATTCCTGATAAACCCGCCGGCGTGTCTGTGCAGTAACAGCCTGTCGCGCCCGTGTCGTGCTCTTGTCCAGATTCCCTTCTGGGGATTTCTGGATCTTCTCCCCACCCTAGCCCCCCCGCCCCGTCCTTTCCTCCCACAACACCTTCTTCCCTCCCTCCCATCCCCCCCAACCGCCACTTCCCTCCCTCCCTCCCACCCCCACCGCCACTTTCCTCCCTCCCTTCTTCCCTCCCTCCCTCCCCCCTCCCACCGCCACTTTCCTCCCTCCCTTCTTCCCTCCCCCCCCCAACCGCCACTTTCCTTCCTCCCTTCTTCCCTCCCTCCCTCCCCCCACCGCCACTTTCCTTCCTCCCTTCTTCCCTCCCTCCCCCCCCCCACCCACCGCCACTTTCCTTCCTTCTTCCCTCCCTCCCTTCCCCCTCCCACCGCCACTTTCATCCCTCCCTTCTTCCCTCCCTCCCTCCCCCCCACCGCCACTTTCATCCCTCCCTTCTTCCCTCCCTCCCTCCCCCCCCCCCACCGCCACTTTCCTTCCTCCCTTCTTCCCTCCCTCCCTCCCCCCCCACCGCCACTTTCATCCCTCCCTTTTTCCCTCCCTCCCTTCCCCCCACCGCCACTTTCCTCCCTCCCTTCTTCCCTCCCTCCCTCCCCCCCACCGCCACTTTCCTCCCTCCCTTCTTCCCTCCCTCCCTCCCCCCCCACCGCCACTTTCCTCCCTCCCTTCTTCCCTCCCTCCCCCAACCGACACTTTCCTCCCTCCCTTCTTCCCTCCCCCCCCTCCCACCGCCACTTTCCTTCCTCCCTTCTTCCCTCCCTCCCCCCCCTCCCACCGCCACTTTCCTCCCTCCCTTCTTCCCTCCCTCCCATCCCCCCCAACCGCCACTTCCCTCCCTCCCTCCCACCCCCACCGCCACTTTCCTCCCTCCCTTCTTCCCTCCCTCCCTCCCCCCCTCCCACCGCCACTTTCCTCCCTCCCTTCTTCCCTCCCCCCCCCAACCGCCACTTTCCTTCCTCCCTTCTTCCCTCCCCCCCTCCCCCCCACCGCCACTTTCCTTCCTCCCTTCTTCCCTCCCTCCCCCCCCCCCCCCACCGCCACTTTCCTCCCTTCTTCCCTCCCTCCCTTCCCCCTCCCACCGCCACTTTCATCCCTCCCTTCTTCCCTCCCTCCTCCCCCCCACCGCCACTTTCATCCCTCCATTCTTCCCTCCCTCCCTCCCCCCCCACCGCCACTTTCCTTCCTCCCTTCTTCCCTCCCTCCCTCCCCCCCCCACCGCCACTTTCCTCCCTCCCTTCTTCCCTCCCTCCCTCCCCCCCACCGCCACTTTCCTCCCTCCCTTCTTCCCTCCCTCCCTCCCCCCCCACCGCCACTTTCCTCCCTCCCTTCTTCCCTCCCTCCCCCAACCGACACTTTCCTCCCTCCCTTCTTCCCTCCCCCCCCCCTCCCACCGCCACTTTCCTTCCTCCCTTCTTCCCTCCCTCCCCCCCCTCCCACCGCCACTTTCCTCCCTCCCTTCTTCCCTCCCCCCCCCCTCCCACCGCCACTTTCCTCCCTCCCTTCTTCCCTTCCCTCCCTCCCCCCCCACCGCCACTTTCATCCCTCCCTTCTTCCCTTCCCTCCCTCCCCCCCCACCGCCACTTTCATCCCTCCCTTCTTCCCTTCCCTCCCTCATCCTTTTTCTGCCTTCTTCCCTCCTTCCTTCCATCCACCACCCTCTCCTCCCTCCCTTCTTCCCTCCCTCATCCTTTTTCTGCCTTCTTCCCTCCTTCCTTCCATCCACCACCCTCTCCTCCCTCCCTTCTTCCCTCCCTCATCCTTTTTCTGCCTTCTTCCTTCCTTCCTTCCATCCACCACCCTCTCCTCCCTCCCTTCTTCCCTCCCTCATCCTTTTTCTGCCTTCTTCCCTCCTTCCTTCCATCCACCACCCTCTCCTCCCTCCCTTCTTCCCTCCCCCCACTTTGCCTTCTTCTCTTCCCACCACCAACCCCACCCTTCCCTCTCTGCCTTCCTCCCTTCTTCCATCCATGGCCTCTTTCTCTTTCCTTCCCCTCACCCTTCCCCACCCCACCCCACCCCCCCACCCACTGGCGCAGCACCGATTATATTTCAGCTTATATTTCTGATATTCCTTCCTTCTTCTATCAACCTTTCTCTCTCTCCCTCCTTCACCCCCCTCTCAACCCCCCGCCCACCCCACTGGCGCAGCACCGATTTGTTTCAGCTAATAATTCTGATATCCCTTCCTTCTTCCATCCACCTCTCTCTCCCTCCTTCCCATCCCACCTCCCCTTCCCCCCCCCCCCCCCCGCCCCCCACTGGCGCAGCACCGATTTGTTTCAGCTAATGTTTGTGATTTTCCTTCCTTCTTCTATCCACCTTTCTCTCTCTCCCTCCTTCCCTTCTCCACCCCATCCCCCACCCCACACCCACTGGCGCAGCACCGATTATATTTCAGCTAATGTTTAGAATTCCTCCTCCTTCCATACACCCCCCCCCCTCTCTCTCTCTCGCTCCTTTCCCCCCTCCCCCTCAGCCCCCCTCCACACACACTGGCGCAGCACAGCACCGATTATGTTTGAGCTAATGTTTGTGATATTTCCTCCTTCTTCTTCCATACCCCCCCCCTCTCTCTCTCTCTCTCTCTCTCTCTCTCTCACTCCTTCCATATCCCACCTCCCCTCCCCCCCCCTCATCCCCCCACCCCCACTGGCGCAGCACCGATTATGTTTCAGCTAATGATTGTGATATTTCCTCCTTCTTCCATACACCCTCCCTCTCTCTCTCTCTCCTTCCCCCATACCACCCCCCACCCCACCACCCACTCACTGGCGCAGCGCCGATTTGTTTCAGCTAATGTTTCTGTTAGTGTTCTTCTTCTCTGCTTCTTCTTTTTTAATTTTAATTTTAATTTTATTTATTTTAAATGAGCGATATTGTGTTTTTCTCTTCTTTTCTTTTTCGTTTACTTTCATGTCGTTACGTAGTTTAGCGATACCACACGGGGAGAAAAACCCCTTCTTGTGTATGTTGTGCGTGTGTATCAGGATGGGTTGGTAGGTGGGTGGGCGGGAGGCCGGGGGTGGGCAGGGGTGGGCGTGGGGGGGGGGGAGGGGCAATGGGAAGAAGTGGTTGGGTGGTTGGAGACCGGGAAAGCGGCGGAAAAGAAGTGAGAGAGAGAGAGATGTGAAAAGGAAAAGCAACGAAGGATTGCACTGTGAGCAATGTACAACCATCTTGATTAAAACACTCCTGTGACAGTATAAAGTATGATCATTGTGACGAAAACGAAACACGTGTGTTTGTGTGTCTCGTGTGTCGTGTGTGTGTGTGTCTTGTGTGTCGTGTGTGTGTGTGTGTGTGTGTGTGTGTGTGTGTGTGTGTGTGTGTGTGTGTGTGTGTGTGTGTGTGTGTGTGTGTGTGTGTGTGTGTGTGTGTGTATGAGAGAGAGAGAGAGAGAGAGAGAGAGAGAGAGAATGAGAGAGAGAGAGAGAGACAGACAGACAGACAGACAGAGCGAAAGACCGATAATTAATTCAAGCTTGTTAAACACTGGTGGATGCATGATTTCCATGGGAGAAAGATATGTTTACTGGATTACTGTGTGATCTGAGGTGTGTGTCTGCGGAGAACTCTACATGAAAAAAAATCCATCAGATTACCAGATGGCCGTATCATTTGTTTGTCGCGCTGACAGTAACTTTGAAAAGCAAAAAGAGCTAAACGAGTATCAAATTATGTGGCCTTTATTGCCCTGCTCTCCGG
>NC_134879.1:15329277-15336777 GCF_041734735.1 Babylonia areolata
AAAGTCTGTGGCCTTTCATGCCCTGCTTTCATGGTGACCTCAGTTTCGATACCCCTCCACTTCTGTGCTTGGGTTGAGTCCTGTCAATGTCATCAGTGTTGGCAGATTCATGGGGGTCTGTTGTTTGAGGGGTGTGGTGGCGGTCTCCACTCTGGGAGGGACGCTCACTCAGTCTGGCTCCGCGACTAAGCCATTATTGTCGTTAGTAGGGGGACTTAGTAAGTGGTGTCCAAAGTACGTTGAATCAGAACAGGCACCACTGAACACCACCGAAGTGACTCAGCGGCAGTGCAGGGTCTCCTCTGGTGTGTGGCCTCCTGGCGACCTAACAGCGATGGTTCCCTGCGGACTGCCGACGCTGGAACTGTGATGGACGAACCCGGGTGTGGCTGTGTATGGGGGAATCTAAATGAGCGGCGTGGGAGTAAATGCCACTGAAACGGTGCAGATCCATGCACTCCAAGCCTGACAAGCGTGTTGTGATGTGCTGCTGGTCAGGCACCTGTCTAGCAGACTATGATTGTGTTGTAGAGTATATGGATTTGTCCGAGCACAGTGGCGCTTCCTTTGAGAAAATGAAACTGAACTGAAACTGCTCAGTGAGATATCTATCTGACGAGGGACAAGACTGCAGTGATAATCAGGCATACAAATGACTTCTCTCTTACTAAAAAAAAAAAAAAAGTGAATGGACCCCAGTTGCCGTCCTTGAAGGGGTTGAACGGACACACACACACACACACACACACACACACACACACACACACACACACACACACACACACACACACACACAGAGGTTAATACTTGTTGATATGCATATACATATTCTCCTTCCCATGACACCTCATACACCACAATCTCTTTAGACCTTTTTCTCATTATATATTTTTCCTCTGATACATAACATGAATACTTTTTACACTAATATTCACATGCATTCCCTTTCCTTTATCCACTTCCTTACTCCTTTCCGTCTAAAAACACTTATAGTGAATAGACGTTAAACTGAATATAAAACACACACACACACACACACACACACACACACACACACACACACACACAACACACACACAAACACACACACACACATACACACAAACACACTCTCACTCACACACACCATAAGCGCTTACACAGAGGAGGACCGTTGATTAATTACATTTAAAAAAAAAAGAAAGAATTACAAGAAATTGATGAAAATCTCACCCGGTTTCAAACTTTTGATTTCCACGGCTTTAGGGTATGGCAGCCGAAGGCACAATATGGAATTCAAATTGAAGTTGATCACAAATACGACAAAAACAAAAAAAAACCCACAACACACACACACACACACACACACACACACACACACACACACACACACACACACACACACACACACACACTCTCTCTCTCTCTCTCTCTGAAAACCGGCCACAAGAAAGCTGCTTTTGAGGCGAGAAGAATGCATTTAAAATAGTTCGGAAATGGAATGAAAATGATGATTGTGCATGCCCTCCAACCAAATCCCAGACTCACATTCAGAATGGTGTGCGTGGAAAATGCATTCTGCAGGCGGCACAGTAAACGAATAATCAATCATATCGAATTAAGCATAATAATAATAATAATAATGGATACTTATATAGCACACTATCCAGAAATCTGCTCTAGGTGCTTTACAAAAAAACGCTTTTTTAACATAAAACATAACATCAATGTTACATATACACACCAAAATGTGACTACACACACACACACACACACACACACACACACACACACACACACACACACACACACACTGCATACATACATTTTAACATACATGTGTATCTAACAGCTACCCTAACACATACGCACACATAGGCAGGCACAAACTTACATAAACACACGCACACACAATAATACACATTCGTATACATGCATGTAGTTATGTACACATACATATGTATACACACATAGTCAAGCACAGCTAACGCAAAGGAAGTGGACCTGCCACAATTGAACTTATTGCCTGGGGGAAAAGGTGAGTTTTGAGACGAGATTTAAAAGATGCGAGGGAATCAGAATGACGGAGGTTATCAGGGAGCTTATTCAACGTCTTTGGCGATTGAAAAGAAAACGATCTGTGTCCATAGGTCTTACTTCTGACGTGAGGTATCCTGAGCATACAGAAAACAGCAACAACAACAAACCCAAACATTCCCAGCATCTTCCGTAAAACTGATCAGTTTCAGTTTCAGTTTCAGTAGCTCAAGGAGGCGTCACTGCGTTCGGACAAATCCATATACGCTACACCACATCTGCCAAGCAGATGCCTGACCAGCAGCGTAACCCAACGCGCTTAGTCAGGCCTTGAGAAAAGAAAAAAAAAAAAAAGAAGAAGAAGAAAGGTGAATAAATAATAGATAAACTTACATAAATAAATAAATAAATAAATAATAATTATGATATAAAAAAAGATAGTAGTAGTACTACTACTACTACTAAAATAATAATAATAACAAATGAATAAATAAATAAATACATAAGACAACAATGATGATAAATAAGCAAATAAATGTAAAACATGAAGACACACATTCACACATACACCACACATGCATAACAGATATGCACCAAACATGCAGTTTCACAGATATGAAAGCACAGTCAAATACATATAAACGTACATGAGCTCCAACACACACACACACACACACACACACACACATTACCCTGCACCTCCTCTACCCCCCTCCTCCACACACTCATTTCTAGTCTACGTAAAACTGATCGCAAATTGATATGTCAACAGGCCTTGGTGATATTATGGCTGGGCAGGAATTCTGTTTAATTCATGTCACGTCACATACATTAGATGAAAAGGATATCAATTTTGACAGTTGAATGTGATCATTAAAATAGATAATTAAAAAAAAAAAAAAAAAAAAAAAAAAAAAAAAAAGGTAGGAGTTGTATGGTCATCTCTGGGGAAACAGAGCAGATGGAGATTGAAAGCTGTGGGAGAAGAGAAAGGTAATTTGATTTATCTATCTATCTATCTATCTATCTATCTGTCTGTCTGTAACAAAAAAAACATCAACAAACAAACAAACAAAAAACAACAAAAAACAAACAAACAAACAAAAAACCCAAAAAAAACAACAAACCCCCCCAAAAACAAACAAACAAACAAACAACCCCAAAAAACCAACCCCCCCCCACCCCTCACCCCCACCAACCAACCAACCAAACAAACAAAGCCAAACATAATTATATAACTGTCTTTCGTGAGAGTTGTGAGTGAAAAGAAAACAACAACAACAACAACAAAAAAATGATGATTACTTGATCATTGTTGTCATCTCTCGGATGTTATTGCTGTCAGAGTGAAAGTCGTGCGTGAAGAGATAAGGATTTTATTTGTTAATTCCTTCTTGTGGATTGGAAAGTGAACTTTTGACGCATTAACTGGGCCATCTGTTTTGATGACAGCAGTTTATCTAGCGGTGTCATGGCCGCCACATTTTGATATTACTGATTGGAAAGCGGTGATACCTAACGCAAGTTGATTTGTTAAATCAGCCTTGAATGATTTGATTAAAAATGCGGCCTGAATATTAAAAAAAAAAAAAAAAAAAAAAAAAAAAAAATTTGGAAAGCACCATTGAAAATGATGTAAGGTGAGCAAAGTAGAAGGGGCGGGGGTGGGGGTTTGGGGGAGGGGAGGTGGGGGGAAATGGGGGCGGGGGGTGGGGGTGGGGGGGGGGGGGGATTGCTATGGAATGAGCTTCTGGCTCCTCTCCATGCCTGACTTAATGTCTTGTCTGTCTGTCATTTTTCTGTTCTTTTCTTCTCCATCTTGAATTTTCTTCACCCAGAGTGCCAGAGAAAAAACAACAACAAAAAATCAAAACAAAACAAAAAAACCACCCCCCAAAAACAACCAACAAACAAACAAAAAAAAAAAAAAAACCTGAAAAAAAAGAAAAAAGAAAAAGCGAAAAGAAACGACAAATTGTGCTGCTTCCTTTACCCTCTTATAATCAAGTGTAGTTTCGTTACATCTCGTTTCGTTTCCACCACCACCCCCATCTCTCTCTCTGTTTCTTTACACAGATCTCTCTCTCTCTCTGTGAATGTTGTGAACTTCGTTCATAAAGCTCTTGCCATAAGGAGGCAGAGTTTTAAGTCAGTGATGCATTATGTTTGTGCACTCCACTTGTAAAAGGTCAAGGCCTGTCCAATAAAACCATTTGTGTCTTGTGTCTTCTCTCTCTGTCTCTCTCTTTGTCTCTCTCCATTCTTTCTCACACTGATCTCTCTCTCTCTCTCTCTCTCTCTCTCTCTCTCTGTCGTTATCATTAATGTTGTTATTGTTATTGTAGTCACAAGGGCAGACTGGAAGACTAGGCGATGCCTAAAATATGTATCCTTGAGAAATAAAGCTTTTGAATTTTGAATCTGGAATCTCTTTCTCTCTCTCATCTCTCATCTGTCTGTTCCCCACCTCTCCCCAAACATCATCTCTCTTGCGTCCACCCCACACGCCCCTCCCCTCCCCCCCCGCCAACCCCCCGCCTTTCTCTGGAGTTCGCTTTTCATCTGTCAGTGCGTCACACCAACCGTGACGTGTTCTTTCATTCCGTCTATATCTGTCAGTGCGTCACACCAACCGTGACGTGTTCTTTCATTCCGTCTATATCTGTCAGTACGTCACACAAACTCACACCGTGACGTGTTCTTTCGTTCCGTCTATATCTGTCAGTACGTCACACAAACTCACATCGTGACGTGTTCTCTTTTGTTCCGTCTATGTCTGTCAGTACGTCACTCACACAAACTCACCCCGTGACGTGTTCTTTCGTTCCGTCTATATCTGTCAGTACGTCACACAAACTCACATCGTGACGTGTTCTCTTTTGTTCCGTCTATATCTGTAAGTACGTCACACAAACTCACACCGTGACGTGTTCTTTTGTTCCGTCTATATCTGTCAGTACATCACACAAACTCACATCGTGACATGTTCTCTTTTGTTCCGTCTATATATGTCAGTCAGTGACACAAACTCACCCCGTGACGTGTTCTTTCGTTCCGTCTATATCTGTCAGTACGTCACACAAACTCACACCGTGACATGTTCTCTTTCGTTCCGTCTATATCTGTAAGTACGTCACACAAACTCACACCGTGACATGTTCTCTTTCGTTCCGTCTATATCTGTCAGTACGTCACACAAACTCACACCGTGACGTGTTCTTTCGTCCCGTCTATATCTGTCAGTACGTCACTCACACAAACTCACACCGTGACGTGTTCTTTCGTTCCGTCTATATCTGTCAGTACGTCACTCACACAAACTCACACCGTGACATGTTCTCTTTTGTACCGTCTATATCTGTCAGTACGTCACTCACACAAACTCACCCCGTGACGTGTTCTTTAGTTCCGTCTATATCTGTAAGTACGTCACACAAACTCACACCGTGACATGTTCTCTTTTGTTCCGTCTATATCTGTCAGTACGTCACTCACACAAACTCATCCCGTGACGTGTTCTTTCGTTCCGTCTATATCTGTAAGTACGTCACACAAACTCACAACGTGACGTGTTCTTTAGTTCCGTCTATATCTGTAAGTACGTCACACAAACTCACCCCGTGACGTGTTCTTTCGTTCCGTCTATATCTGTAAGTACGTCACACAAACTCACAACGTGACGTGTTCTTTAGTTCCGTCTATATCTGTCAGTACGTCACACAAACTCACCCCGTGACGTGTTCTTTCGTTCCGTCTATATCTGTCAGTACGTCACTCACTCAAACTCACACCGTGACGTGTTCTCTTTCGTTCCGTCTATATCTGTAAGTACGTCACACAAACTCACAACGTGACGTGTTCTTTAGTTCCGTCTATATCTGTCAGTACGTCACTCACACAAACTCACACCGTGACATGTTCTCTTTAGTTCCGTCTATATCTGTCAGTCAGTCACACAAACTCACTCCGTGACGTGTTCTTTCGTTCCGTCTATATCTGTCAGTACGTCACTCACACAAACTCACACCGTGACATGTTCTCTTTTGTTCCGTCTATATCTGTCAGTGCGTCATACAAACTCACACCGTGACATGTTCTCTTTCGTTCCGTCTATATCTGTCAGTACGTCACACAAACTCACAACGTGACATGTTCTCTTTTGTTCCGTCTGTATCTGTCAGTCAGTCACACAAACTCACCCCGTGACGTGTTCTTTCGTTCCGTCTATATCTGTCAGTACGTCACTCACACAAACTCACCCCGTGACGTGTTCTTTCGTTCCGTCTATATCTGTCAGTACGTCACACAAACTCACACCGTGACGTGTTCTTTCGTTCCGTCTATATCTGTCAGTGCGTCATACAAACTCACAACGTGACATGTTCTCTTTTGTTCCGTCTGTATCTGTCAGTCAGTCACACAAACTCACCCCGTGACGTGTTCTTTCGTTCCGTCTATATCTGTCAGTACGTCACTCACACAAACACACCGTGACATGTTCTCTTTTGTTTCGTCTACATCTGTCAGTACGTCACACAAACTCACACGGTGACATGTTCTCTTTTGTTCCGTCTATATCTGTCAGTCAGTCACACAAACTCACCCCGTGACGTGTTCTTTCTTTCCGTCTATTATCTGTAAGTACGTCACACAAACTCAAAACGTGACATGTTCTCTTTTGTTGCGTCTCCTCCGTCTGTTTTTTTTTTTTTTTTTTTTTTTTTTTTCTCCATTCAACGTTATCAGGGAGCATGCTAGGAGCATCTCTCTCCGCTTTTCTTCTTCTCCTGCGTTCACTCGTATGTACACGAGCGGGCTTTTACGTGTATGACCGTTTTTACCCCGCCATGTAGGCAGCCATACTCCGTTTTCGGGGGTGTGCATGCTGGGTATGTTCTTGTTTCCATAACCCACCGAACGCTGACATGGATCACAGGATCTTTAACAACGTGCGTATTTGATCTTCTGCTTGCATATACACACGAAGGAGGTTCAGGCACTAAGCAGGTCTGCACATATGTTGACCTGGGAGGTCGTAAAAATCTCCACCCTTTACCCACCAGGCGCCGTCACCGTGATTCCAACCCGGGACCCTCAGATTGAAAGTCCAACGCTTTAACCACTCGGCTATTGCGCCCGTCTCACCGCTTTTCAAAACCTCTAATGACCAGACAAGGAAACAAGGAAATCAACAACAAACAAACGAAAGAACAACGTCTAATTATCAGTCCATTCAAGCATCACACTGATATCCATAGATTTGAACACGTATCGTGCAGTTATGGTCATCTAATAAAAAACAAACAAACAAACAAACGTATATAAGCAAAAGTGGTTCACACACACACATACATGAACACACACACACGAGCAAGCACGCAGGCACGCACACACACACACACACGAACACAGACAGACAGACAGACAGACACACACACACACATGGAGCCATTGACCCTTTTTGACTCACTTGTGTAAACAAAG
>NC_134879.1:15339277-15356777 GCF_041734735.1 Babylonia areolata
ATATATATATCTTCGAAACACCACACAAAAAGAAACCCTTCCATTAGAAAATCGGGCCGCACACAATGCAAAAAGGAAGTTAGCATGAAGAGAACCTTGCATGAGGAAAGGAGTGTGCGGTTGGAGGATGTTGGGGGGTTGGAGGTGGGGGCAGGTGTGTGGGCGGGTGGGTGCGGAGGGGCGGGTGTGAGGTGTGGGGGTGGGGGAGTAGGGGTTAATCATCTTCCCTGCGAGAGGCAACATGGATTCTGGACACGCGGTATGACGCAGATTCCTGCCCCCGTGTGTCACGTGACAGCGCTGAAAAACCACGTGCGCGCAAGGGGGGAAAAAAAGAAGAAAAAAAAAAAAGACGTAAGTAAACTTCTTCAAGCGAAAATAGGAATAGAGTGGGGTTGGAGAAGTAAGACAATGTAACCTATTCTTTATTTAATTGTCTTTTGATAATTTCACTTCATTTTATAAGATCCGTTGGTTTTTTTCTTCTTCTTATTTTGTGTTAAGCCTATTCTTTATTTGATTGTCTTTTGAAAATTTCACTTCATTTTATAAGATAAGTTGTTGTTTTTCTTCTTCTTATTTTGTATTAAGCCTATTCTTTATTTAATTGTCTTTTGATAATTTCACTTCATTATATAAGATTAGTTGTTTTTTTTTCTTCTTCTTATTTTGTGTTAAGCCTATTCTTTATTTGATTGTCTTTTGAAAAAAACTCACTTCATTTCATAAAATTAGTTGTTTTTTTTCTTATTATTTTGTGTTATCTTATCTTATCATATTGTTTTCATTCTGTCTAATTTTTATTTCACGGGACAAGGAGAGAGTTGACAAAATCCATGGATTAATTGAGGCTGGCTCCTGGCTACGACTAACACGATATCACATCGCTCCTCCGCAGAAGAAGAAATAAATAAATATATCTTGAGATGCTGATATCTGCTAGCTGTCAGAGTTTGAAATCGCTGTGACAGCAGAAACAAACAGCGGCTGTCTTGCGAGAGTTTGTCATTTTGAACGACGGCGGGACACGTTCGTTCGTTTATTTATTTATAGTCCGTCCATCCAAGATGATGATATTAGACATGAAAATAAAATGATAATAATAATTATGATGATGATTGTTATTGTTAATTAGAAATCGACATTTCTGTATATTCGAATGCAAAGTGGGGCGGTTGAGGTGGAGGGGAGGGGAGGGGGGGGCAAAGGTGGGAGGGGACTAAGAGAGAGAGAGAGAGAGAGAGAGAGAGAGAGAGAGAGAGAGAGAGAGAGAGAGAGAGAGAGAGGAGAGAGAGAGAAAACAGAATGGGGAAAAGATGTAAAATGGAGAGGGTGAGTGTCAGTGATTGGAGAAAGAAAAACACATGACATTGCAAGGGCGTGTGCGTGAGGGGGGGGGGGGGGGGGGGGGAGGGGGGACGGGGGAAACGGGATTAGAACTGAAAAAAAAAATCAATAATCAAATATTGTATGCACTACTTCTGTAGATTATTATTTGAAAAGGGGTTGATGTGGGGACCTACAATAAACAACCAACTGGACTATTCAACACATAACTAGCTAGCTTTAATAAAGAACAGCAAATGGCTAAAAACGCTGTTTCGTGATACTCAAAATGTTGTTGTTCAAAACCTAATCTTCTAGCTGAAGTAGAAGTATAAAACAGGCGGGCAGGCTAGGCTGGCTTGCGGAACGTAGTGATTTTAGACTGGGGGTGGGGGGGTTGGGGGGGTGGGGGGTGGGGTACATTTATAGCTTCTAGCTGAAATGTTGTTTTTGTGATGCTGATGATGATAAACGTTGTCGTTCAGCTTACATCTCTTGTGAAAACAGAAGCAAAATAGGCGGCAGATGTGAAATTCGTGATTTAGATTGGGCACGGTTAGCAGCGGGCGGGCTTAACAAAACAAAACAAAACAAACAAACAAACAAAAAGTGGGGTGGGGGGAGGGAAGGGGGGTGGGGGTGGGGGTGGGGAGTGGTGGTGGTGGGGGGGGGGGAGGGGGGAGAAAAGAAAAATACTGTTTCGTTACGCTAATCGACGAGCGGGGCTGAAAATGAATAGGACATTGTCAACCTGGTTGAGGGTGACAAAAAACCCCCAAAAACCAACAAAAAGAAACAAAACAAAAACAAAAAAACAAAACAAACCCCAACATCATCGCGATGCTTCTTTTAACCTTTTAAGTGCTGTACCATGGTAAAACGAAATCATTGTGGGGGAGGTGGGGGTGCAGTAATGTAAACAATAACTGTGACTTTGTTATGCACTTTATTATAATTGTTATCATTATCATTATCATTATCATCATCATCATCATCATCATCATCATCATCATCATCATCATCATCATTATTATTATCATTATCATTATCATTATCATTATTATTATTATTATTATTATTATTACTATTATTATTTAAGATATTCATTTTACTTCCTTATTTGTTTATTTTTTTTTTATTTTTTTTTCTTTCTCAAGGCCTGACTAAGCGCGTTGGGTTAGGCTGATGGTCAGGCATCTGCTTAGCAGATGTTGTGTGTAGCGTATATGGATTTGTCCGAACGCAGTGACGCCTCCTTGCTGAACAGATATAATGCAGTCCTCATAAGAAAGAATTCCAAATGAATAATGATGACCTGCAAGCTCGAGTTTTATTACACAGATATGACAGCTCTTCACTGACGGGCACACTTGTCAGCAGCAGTCAAAGGGTTAATATAAGACACAAAAAGAGAGAGACATGCTTTCCGCTCAGCACATTGTCACCCAGGCTCATCATCATCATCACCATCATCATCATCATCATCATCGTCATTATCACCACCATCATCATCATCATCATCACCACCATCATCGTCATCATCGTCATTATCACCACCACCATCATCATCATCATCATCATCGTCATTATCACCACCATCATCATTATCGCCATCACCATAACCACCATCACCATCATCATCACCATCATCATCACCGTCATTATCGTCATTATCACCACCACCATCACCATCACCATCATCATCACCATCATCACCATCACCACCACCATCATCATCATCACCACCACCACCACCATCACCACCACCACCGCCACCATCATAATCATCACCATCACCATCACCACCATCATAATCATCACCATCACCACCACCATCATCACCACCACCACCACCACCACCACCATCATCATCATCACCATCATCACCACCACCACCGCCACCATCATCACCATCACCACCACCATCATCATCACCACCACCACCACCACCACCACCACCACCATCATCATCATCACCACCACCACCACCATCACCACCACCACCGCCACCATCATAATCATCACCATCACCATCACCACCATCATAATCATCACCACCACCACCACCACCACAACCATGATCACCATGACCATCACCACCTACACAACATCAAAACAATGCCCTAAAAAAAAAAAAAAAAGCACACTAAAAAAAATCCACCACTACCACCACAACAATAACATCCTTCAACCCAAACCAACAACCACAATCATCACCACCATCACCACCACCATCATCGTCACCATCATCATCATCATCATCACCACCACCACCACCACAACCATCATCACCATGACCATCACCACCTACACAACATCAAAACAATGCCCTAAAAAAAAAAAAACACTAAAAAAAAATCCACCACTACCACCACAACAATAACATCCTTGAACCCAAACCAACAACAACAACAACAACAAAAACCAAACAAACAAAAAAACAAAACAAAAAAAACCAGCCATCACCACCACCACCACCACCACTCTCCCCACCGGTGCACCACCGCCAAACCCACGACAATAACATCAACATCATAATCAACAACAACAACAACGACGTCAACAGAAAAGGATGGGGGGGGGGGGGGGGGGGGGGGGGGGGGGGGGAGTCTGTTAAAGTCCTAAAAAAAAAGAAAAAAAAAAGTTATGGGCAAACTTGGCAACAGCGATTACATGTCACACTGAGCACGAAAAGAGTTTCTGGTTTGTGTCGGAACTAACCCAATCAGACGCCTATTCATTCCTCTTCCATAAACGTCTAGACTTTGGGTTTTTTTGTTTGTTTGTTTTATTCTTTTTTTCTTTTTTTTTTAAGCAACACATGGCGGACAGGAAAGCAAAATGTTCCTGTGTGTGCAACGACAATGAAAAGACAGACAGACAGACAGACAGACAGACAGACAGACAGACAGTGTGTGTGTGTGTGTGTGTGTGTGTGTGTGTGTGTGTGTGTGTGTGTGTGTGTGTGTGTGTGTTCAATTTAAAGTCTTTCCAATTCAAGTGATATATGGGTGTGTTTGTGTGTGTGTTTGTGTGTGTGTGTGTGTGTGTGTGTGTGTGTGTGTGTGTGTGTGTGTGTGTGTGTGTGTGTGTGTGTGTGTGTATACGTGTGTACGTGTGCGCACGCGCGTGAACGCATGTGTGTGTGTATGTGTGTGTGATCCAAATCTGGCAACACTAAAACAATACAGAAATTTACCCTGCCACGCCGCATAATTACCCACTTCCCCCCCCCCCCCCCCCCCCACACACACCCCATTACACCCACACACACCCTCACCCTCTCGAAACATAGAAAATCACATACGTAGAACCCCCCCCCCCTCCCCCGCACCCCCTAAAAAACCCCAACCCAGAAAATCTCTCAGACAGTCGAGAGAAATCCCCAACGATACATCTTTGACGCCTATACACACGACGCCAACACTTCATTTCCATAGAGAACGACAGCTTATATAGTGGCGCCTGGCTGTATGTTCGGTTTTCACGACATCTTTATTTCTTATCACATTATGATCGAGATTGTTGATCCTTTCACGACGAATATTGGTCACAGGGCTTGGGCTAATTGGATCCACAATCAGGAAATAAGTGTAGGAATCCTATTCACTCCTAATCCGTGGTCCGACTCGATTCCTTATCCGAATGTGCATGAAGCGGTCTTTCATCCCCCCCTCCCTCCCTCCAGAAAATTGCATACCTACACGAATTATAATTGCTTGTCCGCGTTTGCATGGGGTGAATATTTTCATCCCCCGCCCAGCCACCCACCGAAAATTGCGTACACACGAATTATGATGCGTATTAATTAATCGAAACCTTATTGACCTTCAGACATGAAAATACAATGACAAGAGAACTCAATGGATTCATGACAACTTGCATGGTTTTGTCTGTCGTCTCCAAACTGCTGCTCTAGGTCTTGCGTAATAATGGTCTGAATGTCACTGGATACAAATGATAATGTGGTTCATCAGCCGTCACGTTAACTCTCTCCATACGAACAGGCTCAACATGGTAGCGTATTCTTCTTCTTCTTCTTCGTTTGTGGGCTGCAACTCCCACGTTCACTCGTGTGTACACGAGTGGGCTTTTACGTGTATGACCGTTTTCACCCCGCCATGCATGCAGCCATACTCCGCTTTCGGGGGACTGCATGCTGGGTATGTTCTTGTTTCCATAACCTATCGAACGCTGACATGGATCACAGGATCTTTAACAACGTGCGTATTTGATCTTCTGCTTGCCGTATACACACGAAGGGGGTTCAGGTCTGCACATATGTTGACCTGGGAGATGGGAAAAATCTCCACCCTTTACCCACCAGGCGCCGTTACCGTGATTCGAACCCGAGACCCTCAGTATGAGGGTCCAACGCTTTAACCACTCGGCTATTGCGCCCGTCAGGTAGTCCGCTGTTTAAACTGCAGTCAATCGTGAGACGGACTAAAAAACCAGACCGGCTATCGGAAAGCTGCTTTTAAGGTGGTAGGGAAGAAAGCAACTAAAATAGCTCGGAAATGGAGCGACAATTTTCATTCAATGAAGATTGAATATGCCCTCCAAGAAGATGAAGTCGTCTTTTTTTTTTTTAAAAGGTCAGAATCAGGATGAAGTGTGGCTTGGGTGATGAATTCGATTGGCGATATAATGAAAAATTAAACACTACTAAATGAAATATACAGGAAAAAACAAAAACAAACAAACAAAACAAACAACCCCCCCCCCCAAAAAAAAAAGAAAAAAAAAAAAAGGAAAGAAAAGACAAAAAACCCACACACCAATATTCCTTGCGTTTCGCCCTCGCACAAATCAATCCTAAATCAAAGTTAATGGGTCTTAGTTCAATTTGATTAAAAACAACACCAACAAATTTTATGATGATGATAACGATGGCGATGATGGTGACGATGATGATGATGATGATGACGACGACGACGACGATGATGATGATTAGTAGTGGTAGTAGTAGTAGTAGTAGTAGTAGTAGTAGTAGTAGTAGTAGTGTTCTTCTCCTCCTCAACATAGTCGTCATCGTCATCACTATCATCGTAATTATAATGATACTAATAATTATCATTATTATCATCATCATCATCTTTATCATCATTATCATCATTGTAGGAGCTGTGGCTGTGAACGAAGAGGAAAAAAAAGACCCATTCATTCTATGGGAGAATGAACCTTCAAGTGGAGTGATGGCCTAGAGGTAACGCGTCCGCCTAGGAAGCGAGAGAATCTGAGCGCGCTGGTTCGAATCACGGCTCAGCCGCCGATATTTTCTCCCCCTTCACTAGACCTTGAGTGGTGATCTGGATGCTAGTCATTCGGATGAGACGATAAACCGAGGTCTCGTGTGCAGCATGCACTTAGCGCACGTAAAAGAACCCACGGCAACAAAAGGGTTGTTCCTGGCAAAATTCTGTAGAAAAATCCCCTTCGATAGGAAAAACAAATAAAACTGCACGCAGGAAAAACAAAAGAAAAAAAAGGAAAGAAAGAAAGAAAGAAGAAAAAAAGGGGGTGGCGCTGTAGTATAGCGACGCGCTCTCCCTGGGGAGAGCACCCCGAATTTCACACAGAAAAATCTGTTGTGATAAAAAAAAAAAGAAACAAAAAAGATGTTAATTAGTGGAGTCAATGTTATTCGCCTGACTGAAATAATGTTGATTGGGTTAAATCGTCTTTGATCAATTTCAATAGAGAGTTCGTGAACGTGTGTGTGCGCGCGTGCGCGCGTGTATGTTTGTGTCTGTGCGTGCCTATGTGTGCGTATATGTTGAGGGAAGCTGCTATGTACATATGTATGTTAAAATGTATGTAAGCGTTGTGTGTGTGTGTGTGTGTGTGTGTGTGTGTGTGTGTGTGTGTGTGTGTGTGTGTGTGTGTGTGTGTGTGTGTGTGTGTGTGTGTGTGTGTGTGTGTGTGTGTGTGTGTGTGTGTGTGTGTGTGTGTGCGTGTGTGCGTGTGCGCGCGCGCGTATTTATTTTTTATTTTTTTTATCACATTTTGGTGTGTATGTAACATCGATGTAATGTGTTACGTAAACAAGTGTTTTTGTAAAGCACCTGGAGCAGATTTCTGGATAGTGTGATATATATGTAGCCATTATTATTATTATTATCATCATCATCATCATCATCATCATCATCAAACTACTCTCAAAATGAAGTAAAATAGGGTGCGGGAGGGGGTGGGTGAGGGCGGGGTGTGGGTGTGGGGTGTGAAATGGAATGGTCTTATGGCTTCTCTCTCTCTATTTCTCCCTCTCTGTCTCCCCCGCTCTCTCTCTCCGTCTGTCTGTATGACTTTCTATATCTCTGTCTCTATGTAGCTCTGTTTATATACTCGTATATATATATATATATATATATATATATATCTTTCTCTCACTCTGTCTCTGTCTGCCCCCTCTCTCTCTTTCTCTCTCTCTCTCTCTCTCCCTATCTCTCTCTCACCGACAATATAATTATATGATGTGTTTGTATTGATATGATGGGTTTTGATGTTCAGGTATAAATAATTATTTCATGACTTATATTCACTTTAGTATGTGTTTGTACTGATATGATATGTGTCGGTGTTACATGCGTAAATACTTATTATATGATTTATCTGTACTTTGTTTTCTGCGTACTGTCCAAACCTTGGAGACGAACGACTGAAAAAGAAGGCACATTGCCCCCCCCCCCCCCCCCGTCACATGTACTTTAAGCTAATGACAAAGTGCCAAAGTGTCGCTAATCTCTTATTAGTTTATTAATTTTTGTTTCTATTATGTTTCCCTTTCTGTTCCATTTTATCTGTTTTTGCACCATTCTGTTCTGTTTAGTACTTATTATGTCACAAGAGCTTTACAGCTGATGAAATTAACTCTCTCCATACGAACGGCGAAAGAGACGACGTTAACAACGTTTCATCCCATTTACCATCACCAAAATATTACAAGCGGAACGCTCTTATACTGAAGACGTGAATGTTGACAAAGAATACCACAGTTCTGACGACGGAAGCTAAAGGTTGGGTCATTCAGACACCCACTGGACAATCCGAGGGGAACTGTGTAGAGGAGAAGAGAGGACTGGCCGTACTGAGTAAGTTAAACATTTCAGTGTTCAGTCTTCTCTCTCGCCGTATCTCACGCATCATATCAATTTCTTCCAGTCTCACACCGGCCCCCCCCCTCCCCTCTCCCAGAACTATCTCTGTCGGTCGTGCCCGCCCCCCCCCCCCCCCGACCCCCCCTACCCGCCCTTCACCTTTCCCCTCCTCTTCCTTCTTTGTATCCTCTCTCTCTTTCTCCCCGCCACTCTGACATTCATGACCCCCCCCCCCCCCCCCAAAAAAAAAACACACCAAAAAAAAACAAAAAACAAAAAACAAAAAACCCCCAAAAACCCCCACAACCTCGCTGTTATTTGTAGCTCACTTTCTGTTTTTGTTTTCTTTCTTAATTTCTATCACCAAGCCCCTATGCCTCTGCTATGAACTTTCTGGGTTTGTTTGGGTTTTTTTTTCAAAGGAAGATGAGGACACATTTTTTTGGGGGGACTGATTAATTTACTGCCTTTGATATTTAAACAAACTGACAAATAAACAATCAGACAACCAAATAATATTCCATTCAAGCATCGGCTGCCTCTAATAATCTATAATCATTTGCAAAAAAAAAAAAAAGGGGCACATATAAACACAAAGACTCAGACAGACAGACAGACACACACAGAAACACAAATTTGTTGGTTTTTTTTAAATATGCTTGAGCTCACACAAAAAGTTGCAAATGGATTAGTTTTGCCTCGAGCTGAATATCAAGTAATTCTATTAACCCAGGAATTCTGTTGACAGTTTTCAAAGGAATGAATGCAGGGAGGGGGAAAAAAAAGTGAAGTTCAAAGAAAAAAATGTTTGACGAATAACAAGAAATTGAAACAAAAACCCCCAAGCAGGAAGGTACAGAAGCAAAAGAGAGAGAGAGAGAGAGAGAGAGAGAGAGAGAGAGAGAGAGGAGAAATGAAAGACAGACAGAAAGAAAGCAATGAAACTGTAGGAAGGAAACCGTACCAAAGGCGAAAGGAATCGAAGAAGAAGAAGAAGAAGAAGAAGAAGAAGAAGAAGAAGAAGAAGAAGAAGAAGAAGGAGGAGGAGGAGGAGGACGAGGAGAACAAGAACAAGAACCAGAAGAGACGTGATTAAAAAACCGATGACGCAGATGGCGAGGAAAAGAGGAAGACGATGACAGGAATATTCTAGGAAGGGGTCAAAGAGAAGAACGAGAGGACTTCAGTGCGGGATTAAGGGGGTGGTTGTGGTGTGGATGGGAGAGGAAGAAGGGGTAGTGGCAGAAGAAGAAGAGGAGGAGGAGGAGGAGGAGGAGGAGGAGAAGAAGAAGAAGAAGAAGAAGAAGAAGAAGAAGAAGAGGAGGAGAAGGAGGAGGAGGAGAAGGAGGAGGAGGGGGAGGAGGATGAGGAGAAGAAGAAGAAGAAGAAGAAGAAGAAGAAGAAGGAGGAGGAGGAGGAGGAGGAGGAGGGGAGGAGGAGGAGGAGAAGAAGAAGAAGAAGAAGACGAAGAAGAAGAAGGAGGAGGAGGAGGAGGAGGAGGAGGAGGAAGAAGAAGAAGAAGAAGAAGAAGAAGAAGAAGAAGAAGAAGAAGAAGAAGAAGAAGAAGAAGAAGAAGAAGAGGAGGAGGAGGAGAAGGAGGAGGAGGGGGAGGAGGAGGAGGAGGAGGAGAAGAAGGAGAAGAAGAAGAAGAAGAAGAAGGAGGAGGAGGAGGGGAGGAGGAGGAGGAGGAGAAGAAGAAGGAGAAGAAGAAGAAGACGAAGAAGAAGAAGAAGAAGAAGAAGAAGAAGAAGAAGAAGAAGAAGAAGGAGGAGGAGGAGGAGGAGGAGGAGGAGGAAAGGAAGAAGAGGAGGACGAAGAGAAGAAGAAGAAGAAGAAGAAGAAGAAGAAGAAGAAGAAGAAGAAGAAGAAGAAGAAGAAGAAGAAGAAGAAGAAGAAGGAGGAGGAGGAGGAGGAGGAGGAGGAAGAAGAAGAAGAAGAAGAAGAAGAAGAAGAAGAAGAAGAAGAAGAAGAAGAAGAAGAAGAAGGAGGAGGAGGAGGAGGAGGAGGAGGAGGAGGAGGAGGAGGAGGAGGAGGATGAAATGAAACGAAATGAAACGAAATGGAGAAGCCATATGAATGGTTTTCCAGCTTATTGTTTCAATATCTTCCGTATCCCCTCGCCCCTATTTTTCTTTTCCCCGATTTTTTTTCTTCTTCTTCTTGTTGCCCTTTTCTCATGACGTTTGTAATTTGTAGCCTTGTTTTGATTGTTTGTTTATTTGTTTGTTTATTTATTCTTCGACTTTGCCCCTTTTCTCCGAACTTTTGTAATCTGCAAACCTTGTTTTGTTTGTTCATTTATTTGTTTGTTGCTGTTTTTTCCATTAAAAAAATCTATTTAATTACTCACAGAGCAGTGTCAAGAAAAGTGTTTGCCCTGATTACCCCACAAATTGGTCTTCGCCGAAAAAAAAATTGAACCCAAAATAAACAGAAGTCAAGCTTACAATATTCGTGCTGAAAGGTAAACCCATTTTCCATTCCAGAAAGCAGAAATCTTAGAAATGTTTCTTTGCGTGGGACGTCGCACAGTTACCACGCGAAAACTGAGATTCGTCAGTGCGGGGGATAGATAGTTGGGAAAGTGAAGAAGATGGGCGATATAGCTCGCAGGCCTACTTTATTTGATCTATTCTGGTTTGTTTCAGTCATTTCATTTCATGGGTCGAGAAGTGACAAAAACAACTGGGATTCAACCCAGATTCAAACTCTCGACTGTTAGCCGCCCGTTCTTTCTCTGTCTCTGGACCTTGCAATTGGAATGAACTTCCTCTTTCGCTTCGTCAAGTCTCCACACTCAGCTCTTTCCTTCCCAAAATAGCTTCCCTTCCCTGCCTCTTCCTTGTCTTCAGTTTCTCCAGTTTTAGAGTTATGCGTGCGTGAGAATGACTGGTGCGAAAGCCTTTTGATTTGTCTATGCACAAGATTCAGCGCTATATAAATACCATTATTATTATTATTATTATTATTAAAGTCGCTTCTGCCACACTTCGTGACACTTTCTCGTTCCTGACTGAAAAGCTGAGTTGTGGTCGGTAACAATGTCACCGATCCCTGTGCGTGTATTTTGAGGTGAAAAAAACAACAACAACGAAAAACAAAAACGAAACGAAACAGAGAGAGATATAGCAAATAAGGCGATGCCCTGTGTGATTTAGATCCCGCACAGCCAACAGCCAGAAACAACAACAAACAAACAAACTTGTCTTGTGGTGCTAATAACGTTGTAATTGTTCAGTCTGAGTCTGTTTGTGAAAATAGAAGCAAACAGGCGGCTGTCTGGTCGAAATCCGTGACTCGGATTTGGCACAGACACAGCACATGGTGGAAAGAACATTGAAAACTTCCCGTTCGCCAGAAATATCGATGTTTAGTGTGTGTGTGTATGTGTATGTGTGTGTGTGTGTGTGTGTGTGTGTGTGTGTGCATGTGCGTGCGTGCGTGCGTGCGTGCGTGCGTGTGTGTGTGTGTGTGTGTGTGTGTGTGTGTGTGTGTGTGTGTTTTAACAGCAGCAGATATGGTGTGGTGTATATGGATTCAGTCCGAACGCTCTAACACCTCCTTCAAACTAAAACTGGAACTGAATGGAAATGAAGACGAACTCAATGTGACGAATATCCTAGATTGGGAAGAAAAAAAACAAACAAAAAACAAACAAACAAACATGCAAAAAAAAAAAAAAAAAAAAAAAAAAAAACCCCGAGAAAATACAACAACAAAACACCCCAGACTTTCTCATGGTAAACGCGGAGATCAATGGCGATAAAAAAAAAAAAAAATAAAAAAAAATCCTCGCCGCATGGAATGTAGATTAACGTTTCAAAATACTCACAGTAGACACAGATATTTCCGCAAGAAAAACAAACAAACAAACGAACAAATTCTTGTGGCAGACATGGAGATTATCTTTCTGCTGAAAATAAAACCCACCATTGTGGTATTGCATGCAGGTTAGTGCTAAAAAAAACACACACAAAAACAAACAAACAAACAACAACCCTCCCCCCAAAAAACCCCCAAAAAACCAACCAACCAACCAACCAAACAAACAAAAAAACAACAAAAAAACAAACCACCCACAAAAACAAATAAACAACAACAACAACAACAAAAAACAACAACCAGTAAACTTTGTGGTACGGTAATGGAGATGGAAGTCGGTTGGTTCAGTTTTGATCGATGCAACGCCCTTACGTCCCTGAAGAGTCATAGGATCTTTGACGGCGACAATGGCCGTGACAATGACACTGAACTTGACAGTGAACATGCCAGTAAAACGACAACGACAATGGCCGTGACAATGACACTGTTCACGACCAGTGAACATGCGAATGAAAATAGCAGTGATAGCGACAGTGACAATGGCCGTGACAATGACTGACACTGATCATGACAGTGAACATGCCAGTGAAAATAGCAGTGATAACAACAGTGACAATGGCCGTGACAATGACTAACACTGATCATGACCAGTGAACATGTCAATGAAAATAGCAGTGATAACAACAGTGACAATGGCCGTGACAATGACAATGACAATAACAAAGGCAAAAACTATGGCACTGACAGTATCAATAACAGTGGCCTAAGACAGCGACTCCACGTGTTTCGTTGCCTTCAAATTTTCTGTGGAATCAACGCTGTTGTGCAGGCCCTTGTTTTCACATTGTGTGTGTGTGTTTTTTTTTGTTTTGTTTTTTAATTCTGGACCGGTATACATGCCATATGTCTGCTGATCTTACCCAGACAACAACATTAATATCTCCCTCTGTATTACCCCCCCTCCCTCTCCCCCTTACCCTCCTCCTGTGACAGAATAACACGCATATGTTTTTACTATAAATGTTTGTTTTGTTCCCCCCCCTACCACCCCCCACGCACCCTCCCCCACTCCTCCTGCAGTTGGTTACAGTTCAGAAGATCGTGTATTTATTTCATGTATTTATTGAGACATTTTACTATAGCGCGTATTCTTGAAGCTCTATGCGCTTTACAATAGTACTAAAACATCCACTCAAACATCCCCACACAAACACACATGCATATGATTTAAAACATAGGTAAGAGAGAACAATTAAAAGAGATCATGTCATTGAATAAATCAAGAAATGTATCAGATAAAAAAACAGAAAAAAAACAAAAAAACAAGACGATAAAACAAAATAATGATAACAACAGAAATGTAGACAATTGAAAGACACACACAAGCACGCATGCACATATATACATACATGCATACATAACACACACACACACACACACACACACACACACACACACACACACACACACACAGAGGCTCGTATGCACGCACGCACGCACACACCGACAAACTCACGCATACTCAGACACACTACTCACGCAATGATGCACACACATATATGTACCTACAGGCACATACACACACGAACACAGATCAACAATCAAATAATGCGAACTAACTACGACATTACATGATAAAACAGTTCCTGCTATGCATTTCCTCCGAGAAACATTATACATAATATAAAAAGATTAAAACTGGAAAGATGAAACAAATGTTCACACACACACACACACACACACACACACACACACACACACACACACACACACACACACACACACACACACACAAAGTCAGCATGGAAAACAATTAAAACTTTACAGACAATGGGAGAACAGAACGAATGTAAACATCAATTAAATGTTTCAAAATGGATTTATCATTTAGAAAATTTAATTGGAAAAGACATGGAAATAAATGACGAGCAAAAAACAAAAGTTCAAGATGAACTTGAAAACACTGAAATGTTAGATGATGGTAATACATTAAATTTCAATAAAGAAATTACTGATGAAGAAATACGAAAGGCATGCCTAAGTAAAAAAAACAAAAAATCGCCAGGAAGGGACGCAATAACAAATGAGATGATCAAAAGCAGTCTTCCAGTTCTGTTACCTGTCATGCAAAAGCTATATAATATAATATATACAACAGGTATGTATCCAGACAATTGGAAAACTGGTATCAGTATCCCTTTATATAAAAGCGGCAACTCAATAAACCCAAATAACTATCGGGGGATTACACTGACTAATACATTAGGTAAAGTATTCTGCACAATCCTGAATACAAGAATGAATGGATATCTGGAGACTAACGACGTTTTGATCAAAGAACAAGCCGGATTTAGAAAAAAAAAAAAAAAAAAAAAAGAAAAAAAGAACCACTGATCAAATCTTTGTTTGAAAAAAGCTAGTAGATGAGATAATAAAAAGAAAAAACAGTCGACTATATGGTTGTTTTGTAGATTTTCAAAAAGCGTTCGACAGTGTTTGGCATGATGCAATGATGCTGAAGCTACACCGGATAGGAATAAAAGGTAAATGTTTTAATATCATAAAAAATATGTATACGAACGCTAAAATCTACGCAAAATCACAAGATCATTTCAGCAGAGAATTTATTATTCGAAAAGGGGTACATCAGGGAAATACACTCAGCCCAACTCTAATCAATATTTTCATAAATGATATCACCACAGATATGACAATTCACAACACTTCATCTACTAGAATCCCATGTCTTTTATATGCAGATGATTTAGTTATTTTATCATTATCTAAAGACGGCTTGCAACAAAAGCTTAACATTTTACACTCTTACTGGAGTCAATGGGGCTTACGTTTGAATAGAGAAAAGACAAAAGTAATCGTTTTTTCAAAAACTGTCCCTAAAATACCCGTACATTTTAAATGTGGAGAGGACATAATTGAAACAGCAGAAGAATATAAATATTTAGGGGTTATATTTAATAGAAATGGCAACTTAAGTCGAGCATGAATGTTTCTCCTCTTAATATGCTCATGTTTATGTTTCATTGTGTCTTATAAACTTTAAGGTTTTATGACAATAAAAAGTATTCTATTCTATTATATTTTATTCATGTGTGTGTGTGTGTGTGTGTGTGTGTGTGTGTGTGTGTGTGTGTGTGTGTGTGTGTGTGTGTGTGTGTGTGTGTGTGTGTGTGTGTGTGTGTGTGTGTGTGTTTGTTTTGTCGTCGTCTTCAGTTTAACGTCTTTCCACTTGAAGTGATATTAGACGAAAAAACCCCAACCCCCCAAAAAAACCTTGGGGGTAGGGGTTGTAGGAGGGGGAGGGGTAAAAGTGTGTGTATGTGTGGAGGGGTGAATAGGGAGAGACAACGCTAGGGAAAATGGAAACGTTATAAACGCCAACATCAAACAACTATAACAAATGTCCTATAGGACTACGCAGCAAACCTTCTGCTGCAACAACAAATAACATAATATATGGAATTGATAATTAATTGTTTTGTTTTCGTGTACATGTGTTCGGAAACAAACGGTCATCCGAGGGTTGCAGAATAAAGAGGCATTTTCTCACCACCGGTCCTACTCCTTGTGGCTGGTTTACCCTGATGTCTGTGTTCCATCTAAAACACGCCCTTCCTCCACCCCCACCCCCCCCCCGCGCCCTCCCCTCCCCCCCCGTCCCCCCACCCCCACCCCCACACACCGTTCATATGCTGCTATTATATCTCTTGACATTCCAATCCATGTCTGTCTGAGTTTTTTTTATATTTTGTGATTTCTGGATTAGGGTGTACACGACATTATGTAATTTCATCTCTTTACCTTCTTTTCAAAAAGGAGAGTCCTTTTTTGTTTTCCTCAAAATTATACTTGTAAATATTGTGTGTGTGTGTGTGTGTGTGTGTGTGTGTGTGTGTGTGTGTGTGTGTGTGTGTGTGTGTGCGTGCGCGTGCAAAGAAGCTATTTGTTTGCTTTCTTTCTTTCTTTCTTTGCGTGTGTGTGTGTGTGTGTGTGTGTGTGTGTGTGTGTGTGTGTGTGTGTGTGTGTGTGTGTGTGTGTGTGCGCGTGCAAAGAAGCTATTTGTTTGTTTCCTTTCTTTCTTTGTCTTTTTTCTGTCTGCTAACATTTTTCTCTCTTTCTTCCTTCCTTCCTTCCTTTCTTGCTTTCTTATCTTCTTTACTCTTCTGACAGACAGCCAGTCTGTCTGAATGTATTACTTTCTCTCTGCTGTCCTTTTTAAAAAAAAAAATTTTTTTTATAGATTTATATTTCTTTCTCTTGTAAGATGCTTACATCCGATGATCTCACAGTTTCATCAGACAACGTCGCAGTCAGTCTGACCCAACTTCATGTCTTCATGGATAGGGCACAGATAAAGCGCTCCCACAGCACTGGAAGTTTCCATTGTATTATTATATTTTGTTGTTGTTGTTGTCATAACTGATTTTTCTGTGTGAAATTCGGGCTGCTCTCCCCAGGAAGAGGGCGTCGATACATTGAGAGTGCCACCCATTTTCGAATATATTTTTTCCTGCATGTTATTATTATTATTATTATTATTCTTATTAATTTGTTTTCCTTCCCAAGTGGATTTTTATGCAGAATTTTGCCAAGGACAACCTTTTGTTGCCGTGGGTTCTTTTACACGCGTAAGCATGCTGCCCGGATCGGTTATCGTTCATCGATCACGTATGTGCGGATTCGAACAGTCGTCAATTTCTCGTTCTAGGGACATTACTTGCATCACTCTCAGCTGGATCAAGCATGGGGACTTGTATGCTATCACTACCCAGATAGATTGTACGCGATTTGTATACTAGCGACATAATGAATATAACATACACGAACTCAGGTCGTAGACATTTCCTTGGACTCACACAGGCAACTGCCGGAAGATATCGTATCGAAACACAGAGTTTATTTATACACAATCAAATATACATAGATATATGATACTAATGCATATTACATTGTGCATCTCATCTGAAAGAAAACAAATCTTGACATGAACTTCTATTGATCTAACCGGATGTTACAAACCGAAGGCACTACCCTTACAACTCAAAGGTGATGGCAGAAGCGCATGTGCTAATTACGATCTTTTGATTCTGGTACGTGACCAAGGCCCAAAACCAAGCGTGCTTGCGGCGAGCACGAGTTTTAGTAACTCTCGATCAATGCTCCGACTGGTGGCGGTGGAGAATTAACTCACTAGGTCGGCAGACTTCTTCTCCTCAACAGCCCTCGGTGTCATG
>NC_134879.1:15364277-15374277 GCF_041734735.1 Babylonia areolata
CCCAGCCAACCACCAAACCTTGCCCCCCCCCCCCCACCCAAACACACACTCTCTCTCCCCGCCACTCCCTCACCGTCTCCTACCCTACCCTACCCCCGACCCCACACCACACCACACCACCCCTACCTCCCCCCCCCTCCCCAACCACACTTTATCATCCACCACCTACAAAAAACAAAACAGAAAAAAAGCACACACACACAAAAAAAATTTTCAATGTACCCCTCCCCCTCCTTTCTCCCCCAAACTGTCCCAATGACTCAATAAAACCAACGCTGAAGGTGCTTCTCCTGAGTCTCTCTCTGCCCATCCCCCCCCCTCCCCATCCCTCCCCAGGACCCCCCCCCTCACCCCCCCCCCCTTCCACTCCGCAACCCCCAGGATCCCCTCCCCCATCACCCCCCCCCCCAACCACACACACACACACACACACACACACACACACACACACACACACACACACACTCCCCCATCGCTCCCTCTTGTTATAAAACTCGTCTAGGCAGGAAGGAAAAGCGAACTGTTTTCAAGGTGAAATAAGACGCTCGCCCGCCCGTCGTAGTCGGATAGTAAATCAAGAGCTTAAGTTGAAGAGGAGGAGGTGGAGGAGGAGGAGGAGGAGGAGGAGGAGAGAGGGTGTGAGATACGGACATCTCAGGTTTGGAGAAGGGGGTGATGATGGGGGGAGGGGGTGGGGGAGTTGAGGGGTGGGGGGGTGAGGGCTTCCTTCTTCTTGGGACTAGGACGGGACGGGACTAGGAGGGCAGGGGGGATTATGGCTCTTCCCGAACGAGCAATAAATTGAGATGTGACGGTGTGGAGAATATCATAAACTGGCTTTCTTATTCACTCTCCCCTCCCCCCCCCCCACCTCGCCTCTTCTCTCTCTCTCTCTCTCTCTCTCTCTCTCTCTCTCTCTCTCTCTCTCTCTCTCTCTCCCCGTGTGTTTACACTGTTTTGTGTTTGATTTATTGTCTTTGCGAAGGTTTTTTTTTGTTTTGTTTTGTTTTGCGAGGGAGGGGGGGGGGGGGCGGTGGGGGTGGAGAGTTGGGGGTATGGTAAGGGTGGTTGGGGGATGGGGGGAGGGGTTGAAGTTGTGTGCGTGTGTATGTATGTATGTATGTGTGTGTGTGTGTGTGTGTGTGTGTGTGTGTGTGTGTGCATTAGTGCGTGCGTGCGTGCGGGAGAGAGAGGAAAAAAGGAGAGAGAGAGAGAGAGAGAGAGAGAGAGAGAGAGAGAGACAGACAGAGACAGACAGACAGACAGACAGACAGACGGAGACAGCGAGAGAGGGAGATGTCGTGCCTAATCACCTGAGTACGTGCATATGTGCATCTTTGCGCGCACCATGTGTGATCGTGTGTGTGTGTGTGTGTGTGTGTGTGTGTGTGTGTGTGTGTGTGTGTGTGTGTGTGTGTGTGTCGCGTGTGTGCGCGCGCGCGTTGCGTGCATGCGTGCTAGTACATGCGTGCGTGTTCGCGCGTGCACAATGGTAACGGTATATGATCCTCCACCCCACTCCGCCTATCCATTCCAACCCTCCCGCAAAGCTTGTTCAGTCACACTTGTCATGTTCTCACAAGTCAATGATTTAACAACATTTGACTTTTGCACCTGTGCCTAGTTCGGTATCTTTCAAAAAAAAAACCCCGACATTGTCCACGGAGAGAGAGAGAGAGACAGAGAGAGAGAGAGAGAGAGAGAGAGAGAGAGAGAGAGAGAGACAGACAGACAGACAGACAGACAGACAGACAGAGACAGAGACGGAGAGAGATGAACACATACAGACACACACACGCACTTGGAAATGTCTCTTTTCTCTTCAAAAAAACCCCGTAAGGGCCAAAGACAAAAAAAAGGAAAAAAAAGAAGAAAAAAAAAGAAAAGAAAGAAAGAAAGAAAGAAAGAAAAAAAAGAGAGAGAACTCATTTGAACACTGGTCACGCATACACACGCGTGTGCGCACACACACACACACACACACACACACACACACACACACAGAGGCACAAACTGGTAATCTTCATGAAATGCCAGCTTCATCCAGAATACGTGTGGGGCCAGTCCGAACTGAAGGAACAGATGGAAACAACAACAACAACAACAACAGCAAATTAACTTCCGTAATAATTATATTCAAATAATGTTTCTTAATTCTTTCTGTTCTTACATTAAGAATACTAGTTATTACCTGCTGCAGTGTGTGGATGTATGTATGAAACGGTGTATGTGATATTTTTTTTTATATTTGTATCTTCGTAATATTCGTAAAAGCTGTTGTTGACTTTTACAGTTATGGTCCCCATGTTGTTTACTTATCTATGTTGTGATAATGCACCTGACTAAAGTTCTCCAGTTGGAGATAATAAAGTTATTCTTATCTTCTTATCTTATCTTATCTTAACAAAACCCAACTGTTTCTCATCCGCAAATAACTGCCTTCGCATTCTTTTCAGTGTAAAAAACATGATTTTTGACACGACAGCAGGAAAGAGACACAAACAAATAATGATGAACATTACACACGTTCAGTGTTCTATAAAGAATATGTAATAATAGGTTTCAAAACTTCCGTAACAAACGCTAACTCGTGTTGAAGCTGGTCAACAATATCAGACTGTAAAACTGCGACCACCTACGAAATCAAACTTATTTACATTGAAAAAGAGATATAAGTGTTTTAGTCTTTTATGCATAGCAAAAACCGTGGTATAAGGTTTTGATGCACATTGCACGTTAGGGAAAGCACATGAGCGAACAATTTCTGAAACTGAAAAAAAGTTCGTTAACTTTCTCCATACGAACGGCGAAAGAGACGACGTTAACAGCGTTTCACCCCAATTACCATCATCAAAATATTGCAAGTGGAAGGCTCTTATACTGAAGAGGTGAATGTTGACAAAGAATACCACAATTCTAACGACGGAAACTAAAGGTTGGGTCATTCAGACACCCACTGGACATCCGAGGGATCTGTGTAGAAGAGAAGAGAGGACTGGCCGTACCGAGTGAGTTAACGTTTTGACTCCATGCCAGAAAAAAAACAACAACAAACAAACAAAAGTTCTCATAATAAGCTATCAAGCCGCGCGTACAAGTATTTTTTGGCCTATCGTTTCCACAATTATGTCTTCCTACGGTTGTCCATTTCCATTCATTTTTTATTTTAATTTTAATATATTTAGACTACGCGCCTTTATTGATAAGATTGAAAACTAAATGGATGGTGTGCATCAACTATCCAAATCAATATCCCCACACCGGTATTTCAACATAGCTTCTGCTGTTGTGGACCAATAGGTATATCGATATAAAGAAAAAACAGAACGGAGAAGATACATCATTGTTCTACAAAGATTAATCTCCGTGGCCATTTTTCTTTGAGGAAAGCAATCCATTCGCTTCAAAGCTTTGCGAGATGTATTGGAGTGTGTGTTTTTTCTTTCTTTCTTTCTTCTTATTTATTTATTTATTTGTTTATTTATTTATTTTTTTTGTATACGTTCACATTCCTTTTCCACGACTTAGATCTGTTTCAGGGTGTCTGCTGGATATATTCCCCGAATCGTGAAATACTGAAAACATAGTGGTACGCTCAACGAGCTTTTAGATTGATTGTTTTATGCCCCCCACCCCCTCCACGCCCCCCCTCCCCCGGCCCCCTCCACGCCCGTATCCCCCAGAATTTGATAGTTCCGGTGCATTGGATAAAACGAATTCATACCCACATAAATAAGAAAACAAAAAACAGAAACAGAAACAACGAACAATCTATTTACAAATTTTGGTGCGTTTTAATCCTGTTTTATGCGCAGTGTGTGTGTGTGTGTGTGTGTGTGTGTGTGTGTGTGTGTGTGTGTGTGTGTGTGTGTGTGTGTGTGTGTGTGTGTGTGTGTGTGTGTGTGTGTGTGTGTGTGTGTGTGTGTGTGTGTGTGTGAGAGAGAGAGAGAGAGAGAGAGAGAGAAAGAATACTGCTGTGGTCATTGTGATGGTGTGTGTGTGTGTGTGTGTGTGTGTGTGTGTGTGTGTGTGTGTGTGCATGTGCGCGCGTTTGTATATATGTGCGTGTGTGCTTGTGTACATACGCTGCGCGCGCTATCCTACATTCGTATTGTTTCTGTTTTTCTCTTGCATGCGTTTAAAATTTTTTTTTAACTCAATTTTGATTAAAAAAAAAAAAAAAAAAGTGGACAGAGAACACGGAACACTATTCTTATGAGAAATGTTCAATGCACTCACAATTATATATCATGTCCAGTTCAATTTATATCAAGATTGCTGGGCATCTTCATGACATTGCGAAGTCTTGTCTGTCTATATCAATAACAGCTAATAATTTTTTTTTCTTTTTTTTGAAGTATTGTGTTTTGTTTGCTGGAGACTACAAGGAAATTTATCACATCACTTGTATATTCCTCACAACACGCTTCTCCTCAATCTTAGAGGGTTTTTTTGCAGCCACGTGTTAGTTTTGACAGGTAATCAACCTATTTTTTGTTGTTCGTTTTTTTTTTTTTTTCTCTTCTTCTTCTTCTCTCGGTTATATGGAAACGCCATTTTTCGCTCACAAAGTGTCCTTTTCTTTTAGATATACAATGCATTTATTACGTGTAACCTCCTGTCCCAAACTCTTCCCCACCCCTCCCCCGACACACACACCCCCCCCTCCCCGACCCCCTGCGCACACACAAAATCGTGATTATTCAAGTGCTTTTAAGCATATTAGTTTTTCCACACTCACTCCCTTCCCCCTCCCCCTCTCCACTTACCTTCGTTTAAAAAAAAATTTTTTTTTTTTCGTTCAAAACAGTATTTCATTTTCAAACATGTGGCAATAAAAGTGCAATCATGAATTCAGCTAGATAACGTTTTATGGAGTCATATAGTAATACACATTTTGCGCGCACACACACACACACACACACACACACACACACACACACACACACACACACACACACACACACACACTAAGGCAAGTTGAAATTAATACAAAAACAGTATTTTCATTTTCGAGCATGTCGCAATAAAAGAGGCAGTCATACAGTCAACTGGATAACGTTTCATGCAGCGATGTCGTAATAATACATATTTTGCACACACACACACACACACACACACACACACACACACACACACACACACACACACACACACACACACACACACAAACACACACACACACACACACACACACAGACATACACACACACACACACACACACACACAGACACAGACACACACAGACACAGACACACACAGACACACACAGACACACACACACACACACACACACACACACACACACACACACACACACACACACACACACAGTCAGGCTGGTTAAAATGAATGCATTATGGAATGAATAGTTCGCGCTTCGGTGGGAAGTGCATATTATAGCTGCACATGTGTGAAAGGATAAGGGTGGCTTTCCCGATATTTTATTTTTCTTTCTTCTTTCCTTTCATTTCATTTCTTTGTCCTTTTCCGGTTTCTCTCTAACATTACTAAACGCTTCAAGTAATATATTTCCTATGTGTGTGTATGTGTGTATGTGTGTGTGTGTGTGTTTGTTTTTTTCTTTTCTCCTTATATTGAATTGCTGATTGTTTATTTGCGTTTGTGCATGTGGGCCCTGTAATAAATTTCCTATGTGTATGTATGTGTGCTGTTTTTTGTTTGTTTGTTTTTTGCTTTGTTTTTTTCTTCTTTTCTCCTTATATAGAATTGCTGATTGTTTATTTGCGTTTGTGCATGTGGGCCCTGCAGGTTTTCGTTTCCTAGGGTTCCATTGTATTTATATTTTTATTTCTTTTTATCACAACAGATTTCTCTGTGTGAAATTCGGGCTGCTCTACCCAGGGAGAGCGCGTCGCTACACTACAGCACCACCCATTTTTTTGTATTTTATCCTGCGTACAATTTTATTTGTTTTTCCTATCGAAGTGGATTATTCTACAGAATTTTGCCAGGAACAACCCTTTTGATGCCGTGGGTTCTTTTACGTGCGCTAAGTGCATGCTGCACACGGGACCTCGGTTTATCGTCTCATCCGAATGACTAGCGTCCAGACCACCACTCAAGGTCTAATGGAGGGGGAGAAAATATCGGCGGCTGAACCGTGATTCGAACCAGCGCCCTCAGATTCTCTCGCTTCCTTGGCGGACGCGTTACCTCTAGGCCATCACTCTAGGCACCCCCCCCCCACCCCCCGCCCCCCTCTCCCTCCCCCCCGTCCCTTTTTAAGAATAAAAAAAAATTCTCTCTCTTCTTCTTCGTGCGATTGCACGTCTCGAGGATGTGGGCCTGTTTTTTTCCCTTGTGTCTCCATGTACCTAAACAGGGTTTCTCGGATTAAAAAGGATTTTGAACCTTGGACCTCTTCCCTCTTACTTCGTTTTCTTTTTTTTGTTGTTTGTATATCTTTCGACTTTTTTTCTTTCTCTCTTTTTTTTTTGTTTTGATTCAGCAGATGTATTATTGTTCTTCTTCTTCTTCGTTCGTGGGCTGCAACTCCCACGTTCACTCGTATGTACACGAGTGGGCTTTTATGTGTATGAGTGGTTTTTTTTAGTTTTTTTTTTTTACCCCCGCCATATAGGCAGCCGTACTTCGTTTTCGGGTGGTCAGCAGTTGTATAAAAAGGCGGAAATGACATCAGTCATACAGAGTCTTCCTCTCTTCCGTCCTTTTTTTTAATTTTTTATACCCTCTCTTTCTTTTGTCCTTCCTTCCTTCCTGTCTCAGTGTATTCATTCCTTTTTTTTCCTCCTTCCTTCCTTCCTCCCTTTATCCGCTTCGACAGCAAATACAAATAAAACTGCAGACAGGAAAAAAACGGAAAAAAAAGGTGGCGCTCTCAGTGTAGCGACGCGCTCTCCCTGGGGAGAGTAGCCTGAATTTCACACAGAGAAATCTGTTGTGAAAAAAAAGAAAAAAAGAAAAAAAAAAAAAGAAAAAAAAAGAAAAAAAAGAAAGAAAGAAAGAAAAAAGAAAGAAAGATGAGAAATACAAATACAAATACTTCTTTCTGTCGTTCTCTGATGCAAGATGGACAGAATAAAGAAAGAAAAAAAATCGGGGAACTGATGACATCTCTCAGCCAAATGCTATCTCATCTCAAAAAGAGACACACCTGTCGGAACGCACGTGCGGAGGAGAGAGAGAGAGAGAGAGAGAGAGAGAGAGAGAGAGAGAGAGGGAGAGAGAGAGAGAGAGAGAGAGACAGAGAGAGAGAGGGAGAGAGAGAGAGAGAGAGAGAGAGGGAGGGAGAGAGAGAGAGAGAGAGAGAGAGAGAGAGAGAGAGAGAGAGAGAGAGAGAGAGAGAGAGAGAGGCGGCTTCGAGAGGAAGGTAAATAGCAGGATTGTCAGCAGTCCAGATTGTTCAGTTCCCAGTGCCATCAGACGACTTATCATCACCTCTCGTAATGTTTCCTTTGATATTTCCAGTTAGATGGAAAGGAAATTATGCGTATATCAATAATATAATCTTAGTGGGTAAAATGTGTGTAAGTATTATTAAAAAAAAAAAAAGAGACCAAATCAGCCTTTCCCTTACAGCTTATTTTTGAACGAGAATTTGAAAAAGACGAATTCACGTGAAAAAAACAAAAAAAAACAAAACAAAACAAAACAAAACATCTCTATCTACAAATAACGTCAAATGAGTGAATGAGAAGTGAGAAAGAGACAAACATGCACACAGAAAGCACACCAGAGCACGAACCCCCCCCCCCCCCCCCCCCCGACCCCCAGACAAACCAGTCTTCAAATACTGACGTTTTGCAACATGATTGTCCATATATGTAGAAACAGACAGACACAGAATTGCAGAATTGTGTATGAATGAAAAAACAAACAAACAAAAACCCCCAAACAAAAAAAAACACAACACAAAAAACCGGCATAAAAAGAAGCAACGAATCAAAAACAACAACGACAAACAAACAAACAAAAAACCCAACTACTCTCGTAATGTTTAAATAAGCGGACGCCCCCCCCCCCCCTCTCCGCCCCCCAACATTACGGAGGCCTTGTTGGGCACGTATTCCTTTTTTTCTCTCTTTTTTTTTTGTTGTTGTTGCAGAAGTAACTGGATCCTAACCCAGTACAGTTCAATGCTAAAGGATGCTCGTTAAAAGACTTTGTGTGCTGAAGATGAGAGAAGTTAAATGCTCATTTAAAAAAAAAAAAAAAAAAAGTAAAGAAAAAGAAAAGGAAGAAAGGAAGCAGCTGTGTCTTATCTTATAACAGGTGCAGTACATTCGCCCCCCCCTCCCCCCTGCCCCCCATCCCCCCCCCCCGCCCCTCCCCACCGTATATTTCTAGCTTTCGGTTTGGGGGGGCGGGGTTGGGGGAGGGCATGTTTGGTTTTAATTCAACACAGATAATGATGAGCAGGGCGCGTAAAGGGTTATTGTGAAACGTTTCGCAAATCAGGGTGTGCGTGTGTGAATACATGCGCGCGAGCGCGTGCGAGCCGTGTGTGTGTGTGTGTGTGTGTGTGTGTGTGTGTGTGTGTGTGTGTGTGTGTGTGTGCGTGTGTGTGTGTGTGTGTGTGTGTGTGTGTGTGTGTGTTTGAGGTGACTGTATAAACACGCGTGCGAGCGTGCATGGCCGTTTACACGTGTGTGTGTGCGTGCGTGCGTGCGTGCATGTTTGTGTGTGAACGACTGATAGGGCATCAGCGCCGCACCAGCGTGGTAGTGGTAGTATATAATAGGTGTCTGCAGCCTACGTACTTGTGCGTGCGCACGTGGCTTCAAAGTCCCCGGGCACTGTCTGGTCTGAAGGGCAACAGATATTAACGACAGGTCGTGTGTGTGTGTGTGTGTGTGTGTGTGTGTGTGTGTGTGTGTGTGTGTGTGTGTTTTCTCTCCCGTCCTTTCGCCTTGGTGGCTGATAAGAGAGGAGGAGATGGGTATGGACAGGCTGATAAGGACTAGGGGAGGGAGGGGGCTGGGGGTGGGGTGGGGTGGGGGTCATGGGTGATGGGTGTGTGTGTGTGGGTGGGTGGGGGTGTGGGAGGGGAGATGGTGATAGGACAGTGGCGGAAATCAAACTTCGCACTCAATGCAGCAGCCCCTCTCACGGGGGGGCGGGTAGGGGGGGGGGGGGGGGGGGAACAAGGCTTGTCAAATGTGATCAGGGGTTTTGCCGTGTTACTGTGTGGAGGTGGGGGCCTGGGGGGGGGGGGGTAGGGCCTGGGGGGGGGGGGGGGGGGGGGGGCCTTTCCGCTGCGAAAAACAGGACGCCAAGTTCTTCTTCTTCTCCGTCTTCGTCGTCGTCTTCTTCTTCGTTCGTGGGCTACAACTTGCACGTTCACGAGTGGGTTTTTTTCCCCCCACCGTGTATGACCACGTTTACCCCGCCATATAGGCAGCCTTACTCCGTTTTCGGGGATTTGCATGCTGGGTGTATTCTTGTTTCCAAAACCCACCGAACGCTGACATGGATTACAGGATCTCTTCAACGTGCGTATTTGATCTTCTGCTTGCGTATAAACGGGGGCGTTTAGGCACTAGCAGTTCTGTACATATGTTGACCTGGGAGATCGGAAAAAAATTTCCACCCTTAACCCACTAGGCGCCGTTACCGAGATTCGAACCCGGGACCACGTCAGATTGAAAGTCAAGCATTTTAACCACTCGGCCATTGCCGCGCCTGTCGGACGCCAACTGGTTCAGTTTTTTTCCCCTTCGCCTCATTGCCTGTTTCTGAAGTCTTCGGTGTCTCTTCACGCCTGTTTACTGTCAAGGAACTGTTGGTCATGTTTTTCTCTTTCCGTCTGTTTCGCTACCGTGTTCCGTTCTTTCTCTATCCCCCCAAAAACGGAGTATGGCTGCCTACATGGCGGGATAAAAAACAGTCATACACGTGAAAGCGCATTCGTGTACATGCAAGTGAACGTGGGAGTTGCAGCCCACGAACGAAGAAGATTAGTAGAAGTTCTGTGTCAGTGTAACTGTGTTTGTTGGTTGTCTGTCTGTCTGTCTG
>NC_134879.1:15376777-15384277 GCF_041734735.1 Babylonia areolata
AAAATAATAATAAAACAATAATAATAATAATAAATAAATAAATAAATAATTAAATAAATAAGACAACAATGATGATAAATAAGCAAATAAATGTAAGACATGAAGACACACATTCACACATACACCCACACATGCATAACAGATATGCACCAAACACGCAGTTTCACAGATATGAAAGCACAGTCAAATACATATATTTGACATTTCCTTCCGTGCGCTACGTGCATGCATGATGGACACAGTACTTCGGTTCATCGTCTCCGTCATCTGAAGCACCCTCTCTCTCTCTCTCTCTCTCTCTCTCTCTCTCTCTCTCTCTCTCTCTCTCTCTCTCACCACTAGCAGAGGGGTGGAAGAAACAAAATTTGGTCCACGCGTAACTTGAGTCAAAATGTCAATTTAGAAATTAAAAAAAAATAAGTTTTAACTCTCAGGCCTCTGACCCAAAAAACAGGAGTCACTTTCAAGCAGGCCTCATAGCTTCTCTTCATAAGTGTCCGCTGCTGTATCCACTCAACCTTCCGTCACCTGATCCGGACATACGGAAAATATGTTCCAGAGGCAGAGTCTTTTGCAGAGTAAAAAGACATTTTATTTCGCTTGTTGGACGACGGGTCGTAATAGCCGAGTGGTTAAAGCGTTGGACTTTCATTCTGAGGGTCCCGGGTTCCAATCCTGGTCACGGAGCCTGGTGGGTACAGGGTGGAGATTTTCCCGATCTCCAAGGTCAACATAATTATGTGCAGACCAGCTTGTCCCTCCGTGTGTATACGCAAGCAGAAGATCAAATACGCCATGTTAAAGATCCTGTAATCCATGTCAGAGTTCGGTGGGTTATGGAAACAAGAACATACCCTGCATGCACCCCTCCCAAAAACGGAGTATGGCTGCCTACACGGCGGGTCAAAAACGGTCGTACACGTTAAAGCCCACTCCTGTACATACGAGTGAAAGTGGGAGTTGCAGCCCACGAACGAAGAAGAAAACGTCGACAACGGGTGTTCATATCTCTGTACGACTTGCTGTTTAAGCCACTTCTATACCGAAGATGGAGAATAGTATGCTTTTTTTCCCCCCGTCTCCTCTTCGACTGGTTATGATCGCAGCAGCTGCTGCAGGAAATGGAAACCCGTGACCAGGAAACCGATATATTTCAGGTTTTAAGGAACATTTACATGACCCATAAAACCCGAAATATATCGGTCTCCTGGTCACTTTTGAATCCAGAAGAAGGAAAGCCAGTTAGCGGCCGTACTTATATGACATTTTCTCCCCCTCCACTAGACCTTGAGTGGTGGTCTGGACGCTAGTCATTCGGATGAGACGATAAATCGAGGTCCCGTGTGCAGCATGCACTTAGCGCACGTAAAAGAACCCACGGCAACAAAAGGGTTGTTCCTGGCAAAATTCTGTAGAAAAACCCACTTCGAAAGGAAAAAACAAATAAAACTGCACGCAGGAAAAAATACAAAAAAATTGGGTGGCGCTTGTAGTGTAAAAAAATTGGGTGGCGCTCTCCCCTGGGGAGAGCAGCCCGAATTTCACACAGAGAAATCTGTTGTGATAAAAAGCAATGCAAATACAAATAATTCCGCACTCCATCATCGACAGTCCATCGCCTCATGAAAACCAGGTGTTGGAGCGGCGATGATGGAGTGCAGAATTACGGATGGAAATACGGTCGCAAACCTGTTTTTCTTCTTCTGGATTCAAAAGTGACCAGAAAACCGATATGTTTCACGTTTTATGGGTCATGTAAATGCTGGAACGCTTTGCATTCTTTAGTTCCAGCGCCAGCGTGTTTGGGACTTTGAGAGTATTCAGAGCAGACACCACTAACGCCCTTTTGGTATCTTAAAACATGCAAACCACATCATACATATTCATTAAGGATAGAGGAAAAATAACTTTTTTTTCTCTCTCTCTCTCCCCTAACTTCCACTTTTGTCAAATCCCTAGAGTTGAACTGATCTCTTTCATTTCATGGACATTCGTGGCGGCAGCTGGCTTTGCTACAACCGGAGACGGAACTGGGTCAGGGATAGACCAGAAGGGGGGTTTGGGGGTGGGGTGGGGGGTGGGGGGGAGGTATTTGCATGATGAACAGAAACGTATTTGAACAAAGCACACGGCTCCCCTGTTACTGGAAAGCCCATGTGCAGCATCATGCGTTTACCAAATAACATAGACTTTCTCCGTGTGAGATAGATTCGTGCCTGTAACTCCGAGTACGGCGACAGCATGCCACCAGGGTGCAGCGCGTGCAGTTTGTTCCTGTCTGTGTGCATATTGGTTTTCTCCCAGTCAAAATGGAATGTCCACAGACTTTCACCAGAGGACAACGCTCTTGCGGCCAAGGGTGCTTTTTCATGCGCTAAGTGCATGCTGCACACAGGCCCATTTTTCACCATCTCATCCGAAAAACTAACATCCAGATCATCATTCATGGGCCAGTGGTGGGGGAGGGCAGAAAACAAAATGCTGGTCCCTTACGTGGTTCAGTGCCTTCCTGGACGGGTGCTGTATCAATCCACGCCCTCCCCCCCCCCCACCATTACCCCACCCCCCCCACCTTCTCCTCTCCATTCTGACACTGAAAAATATGATGTGTCAAGGAGGCTCGACTTAAAAGGACATTTATTTTCTCTGTGTGGGCCAGCGACACAGATTTATGTTACTCTTCCCCCCCACACTTCCCTTTCAAAGCCAGCTCAGTACCAAAAGTCATAGAATTATGATATATTCATGGACCGGTTATGACTGGAGCCGCCGTGGGAAATGCAGATTGGAGGACTTGGGACCGGTGATGGATTGTGTGTGGACTGATGCAATGAAAGTACTTTGCGGATGGTAAAAAAACAACAGCCACCTCTACCGTTCAAAACTGAATTAATAAACGATTTTTCATGGCACTCTGCCATTGAATAGCTTTCAAAGACCAGTCACTACTTAGCTCAACCACCCTGAATGTTCCAAGCATTAAAGCAGGTATCGGTATTACCATTCTGTCTTCGAAGTCGCTGGAGACATTTCACATAGATTTTTTTTTTTTTTTATATTTAAGGATACAGGAGAGATCCACCATTGCCAGGTTTCTCTTCATTCCACCCTGTAATTTCCGCCTTTGACAGCCCCTTGCTGCTGTACTGGACTCCTTCATGATAATTCGAAACAGCAACTGGCGTTGAAATACGACAGCTGTCTACAAGTCGGGCGGGGGTGGGGGGGTGGGGGGGGGATAGCCCGCAGGGAGACAGAGATATTCTTTTATCTGCTGCTCGCTTGGAGATTTCAGAACAGCGAGACAAGATGAAAAGAAACAGGGGGGAAACACTGATTCTCATTACGGGGAAATCCCGTGTTTTGTATCACGTAGTTTTCAACACAACTGATTCTCATGACGGGGAAATCCCGTGTTTTGTATCACGTAGTTTTCAACACAACTGATTCTCATGACGGGGAAATCCCGTGTTTTGTATCACGTAGTTTTCAACACAAATGTAGCTGGCTTCACTGATTCTCATTACGGGGAAATCCCGTGTTTTGTATCACGTAGTTTTCAACACAAATGTAGCTGGCTTCACTGATTCTCATTACGGGGAAATCCCGTGTTTTGTATCACGTAGTTTTCAACACAAATGTAGCTGGCTTCAATGATTCTCATTACGGGGAAATCCCGTGTTTTGTATCACGTAGTTTTCAACACAACTGTAGCTGGCTTCAATGATTCTCATTACGGGGAAATCCCGTGTTTTGTATCACGCAGTTTTCAACACAAATGTAGCTGGCTTCACTGATTCTCATTACGGGGAAATCCCGTGTTTTGTATCACGCAGTTTTCAACACAAATGTAGCTGGCTTCACTGATTCATATTACGGGGAAATCCCGTGTTTTGTATCACGCAGTTTTCAACACAAATGTAGCTGGCTTCATTGAGGAATCGGGTGCTGATACAGCTTTTTATACTGTGTTACTTTCTTGATGACAACGGAATTTTTGATTGATTGATTGATTGATGTGTATACTTATATAACGCCTATCCTCGGTCAGAGACCAAGCTCTAAGCGCTTTACATACACGGGGACATTTGCACCACAGGCTGCCTACCTGGGTAGAGCCGACTGACGGCTGCCACTGGGCGTTCATCATTCGTTTCCTGTGTCATTCAATCAGATTTCAGACGCACACACATACACACTCAGAGAGACATGTAACATTTTACGTGTATGACCGTTTTTTTTAATTTATTTATTTATTTTTTACCCCGCCATGTAGGCAGTCATACACCGTTTTCGGGGGTGTGCATACTTTGTATATTCTTGTTTCCGTAACTCACCGAACGCTGACATGGATTACAGGATTTTTAACGTGCGTATTTGATATTCTGCGTGCGCATAAACACGAAGGGGGTTCAGGCACTAGCAGGTCTGCACATATGTTGACCTGGGAGATCGGAAAAAATCTCCACCCTTTACCCTCCAGGTGCACCGAGATTCGAACCCGGGACCCTCAGATTGAAAGTCCAGCGCTTTAACCATTCGGCTATTGCGCCCGTCTTTCCGTGAGAAATGTGTGCTGCTCTCGCCGCAGAAGATGTGTCGCCGCAATGTTTGTCTGCATGCATATTAAGCATATTATTTCTTTTTCTCAAAGTGTGATTTTTCCACATAATTTTGTGTAGGACAGCTTTGTTGTTCCCATGGATGCTCATGTTTTTATGAATGCATGCTGCGCACACCTTAGTTACTCCTCTCATCTGAAGGACTAGTATCCAGATCATCACTCAAGATTTCGTGGAAGAGGGAGACAAACTTCCTGGTTTCTTAGCAGGGTGATGAATTTAACAGGCCAGCGCTCAACATTCTCTGACACTGAACGATATGTCGTGTCTGGGACGCTTAGTTTTGTCAAGACTTAAAAGGATACATTTCTGCGTTGAGACAACCTTTTTCTTCTTCGTTCGTGGGCTGCAGCTACCACATTCAATCATATACACGAGTGGGCTTTTACGTGCATGACCGTTTTCACCCAGCCATGTAGGCAGCCATACATACTCCGTTTTCGGGGGTAGATGACTTATATCAACACTGATATGTGCTTTCCGGTCCAAGCTACGCCTGTACCTGAATCAGAGATGGATATAATTTTCTTTACCTCGATTGGTCATGACTCCAACCGCTGTGGGAGATTAGAAATCCAAAAGACAAGGAACTGATGATAGATTGAACATAAACGTATTTTGTGTTCAGGAGACGGCCACAAACATACCTTCCTTCTCTTGAATTCACAACTGACGAGAATTTAGGTCAATATTAGAAAACATCCCCTTCTTTAGACTCAAGCACCAGCATTCAATGAGAGAACATTAATATTTTGTGAAACTCGATTTCATTCGAAGTCGACATCATCAATTCCCCGTCTACAGTAAAATCGACTGAGCCGCTTTATAGAATATTTATCAAGGATACAAGGTTTTGGTTTTCTGGTAACGCCAACAAGTTTGTATTGCTATTATCATAATTATTATATTATCATTAGTAGTAGTAGTTCTTTTTTATGTATTTATTTATTTATTTTATTTTAAAAATTAATTAATTAATTTATTAATTTTAAAAATTCATTTATTTATTCATTTTTTTTATTATTTTATTTATTTATTTTATTATTAATATTATTATTTTTCTCAAGGCCTGACTAAACGCGTTGGGTTACGCTGCTGGTCAGGCATCTGCTTGGCAGATGTGGTGTAGCGTATAGGGATTTGTCCGAACGCAGTGACGCCTCCTTGAGCTACTGAAACTGAAACTGAAACTGGCATATCTACGTGTATGGCTGTGATGATGTGTGTATGATTTGCTCAAAGTTACCTTCTAAAGGGATTCTGTTGTTAGTGTTGTCGTTTACTGCCGGCGATTATCTACTGCACGCATGGGCTGCCCTAGGTTGACATCTCAGCACCTGAGGTCTTGCTGATGTATACATGTTGAATGACTGTGATTTTCGTGTATTGATTATGCGTTTTACATCACAAATGGATTTCTCTTGATGAAATGTGTATATGTACGATAGTAATTCGTGTTCGACTATGACCATCAGAACAGCTGAGGAGGTAACTGTTGTCCCGATTATCTGGGGATAGAATTTGATTATAGTGGAGAGTGTTTTTTTTGCCCCAAGTTACATCCCCCCTCTCTCGGCCAAGAGGGTTTCAGGACAGTCAGCGGTTGCAAAATTTGAGATGATAAAGTGTTCTGTATCCTTCAAGTTCCTCTCCATTCCATATTGTGACTTCTGCCCCTGTGTGGACCCCCCCCCCCCCCACCCCCCGAGTAGAACCGTTTCCTTTCAAGCGTTGGACTGGCTTCTTTCACGGTAATTCTCGGTAACAACTACCACCATTGAAATGCGACCGACACAAGTGGGTCATGGATGGATGGGCTCAGTGGGAGAAAGGGGAGGTATTTCTTTCATCTGCTGTTCGCTTCCAGCTCAGCGACGGGCGCAATAGCCAAGTGGTTAAAGCGTTGGACTTTCAATCTGAGGGTCCGGGGTTCGAATCACGGTGACGGCGCCTGGTGGGTAAAGGGTGGAGATTTTTACAATCTCCCAGGTCAACATATGTGCAGACCTGCTAGTGCCTGAACCCCCTTCGTGTGTAAACGCATGCAGAAGATCAAATACGCACGTTGAAGAGATCCTGTAATCTATGTCAGCGTTCGGTGGGTTATGGAAACAAAAACATACCCAGCATGCACACCCCCGAAAACGGAGCATGGCTGCCTACATGGCGGGGTAAAAACGGTCATGCACGTAAAAGCCCACTCGTGTACATGCGAGTGAACGTGGGAGTTGCAGCCCACGAAAGCAGAAGAAGAAGAAGAAGAAGCTTCCAGCTCAGCGACACGAGAGAAAAGAAATTTGATGTCAGCGAAGCACTGAGAATCACTGCTGGAAATACTACATGTAACACTTATTTTTCCAATCCAAATTCAGCGGTCATGGATCATGTGCTAATGTAGGTAAATTCAGTTTTTTGGGGGGCTTTCTTGTTGCAATATTTCTGTGTGAAAGTTGTGCTGCACAGTCTGGGCAGAGCGCGTGCCCACAGATTAATAGCATCATTCCTTTTCCGCTTCTGTCTTTACTAGTTTTCCTTTCTAGATATTTACGGGCATAAAAGAGGTCTTGTTTCTAGTCACGTAAAACAACAACAACAACAAAAAAACCCACTGTTTTTTGAGGGACGTGGTGGTGGTCTCCACTCTGGGAGGGACGCTCACTCAGTCTGGCTCCGCGACTAAGCCATTATTGTCGTTAGTAGGGGGCTTAGTAGGTGGTGTCCTAAGTACGTAAAATCAGAACAGGCACCACTGAACACCACCGAAGTGACTCAGCAGCAGTGCAGGGTCTCCTCTGGTGTGTGGCCTCCTGGCGACCTAACATCGATGGTTCCCTGTGGACTGCCGATGCTGGAACTGCGACGGACGAACCTGGGTGTG
>NC_134879.1:15391777-15401777 GCF_041734735.1 Babylonia areolata
ATTATTTTTAACTGTGAATTCCGACTGATTCTATGGGTATCTTTATGGCAGTTTGGGGCATAATCCAGTAAGTGATGAGGCGTTCACAAATCTTTCTCTGAATAAATATTTAACGGTCTCCTTCTCCAACTTTCCATCACATGTTATCGTGTATTGTCGATTGAATATAGGATTGAACGGGCATGTCAAGAACTTGAAACAAAATGGCGTCGTTCGGGTTCGCGAAGAATATGAGCACGCGCTTTGAATATGTATAAATATGTGTACGCAACTGATTTTTGCCCATGACCTTCAGGGCTCAGCCAATAGATCTATAAAGTCCACTCGTCGTATTGATTTTAGTATTTTCCGAAAAAGACCACTTGGGCAAATGAACATAGTGAAAGCCATGTACACTGGGAGTAAAACACACAAGCTTTTTATGTATTGAGCATAATTTCAAAATGTAATGTTTAAGATGAGAAAGATCAGTTTAAAGTTAATTAAGTGCCCTAGCATTAATTGCAGATTAATTTCCTTTTTTTAACTATATGCACCAAAACGTTTGCAAAACAAATATAACTTCCATGCTTAGCAAAAGAAGTTCCTGTTTGAACAAAAAATGTTAAAAATGACTGCTCTTGTTGTTGTGTCAGAATATCATATCAAAGTGTCAAGTTTAGAGAATACAAAAAATATGAATATAACAGTAAATGCAGTTTGCATATAATTAGGCTTCTTTAAAAAAAAAAAAAATTGTGTGCCCATCCCAGAGGTGCAATATTGTTTTAAACAAGATGACTGGAAAGAACTGAAGTTTTCCTATTTTTATGCCTAATTTGGTGTCAGCTGACAAAGTATTTGCAGAGAAAAATGGCAATGTTAAAGTTCACCACGGACACACAAACACACAGACACACAGACACAGACACACAGACACACACACACACACACACACACACAGAAGAGAGAACCGAACACCGGGTTAAAACATAGACTCACTTTGTTTACACAAGTGAATCAAAAAGAAAAGAAAGGCAAAAAAGGATTGTACTGCACTATACGGACATGTTCTTCCCAGTGAACAAACACCAAAATCTCATGCAGGGTTGTCAGTTGTGACAAAAAGGTAATACAACATATATATATATATATATATATATATATATATATATATATATATATATATATATATAACACAAAAGAGAGACTAATTCATATCGATCTGTGGGCGTGTTTTTGTATGTTTTTTTCCCCCGCCTGCCTGACAACAGATAAATCTGATCAGACGGAATTTCAGATCATTAGCGTGGTGTAGATTGATATTACACTTTGGGGTCATAGGCGTCCTTCCTGTGGTTTACTTCTTTGTTTTTGAAGGTTTTTTTTTTTTTTACTTGTTCGTTCGTTTGATTGATTTCTCAAAAAACAATCTTCCGATTGAAATTGACAGAAAATAATGGATTCGAAAGGCATGCATGTTTGTGTGAAACATGCAATAATGCGTATGTAAATAATGCGATATGGGTATCACAGGTGATGAATATGCACAATAATATGACTGAATGCCCCCAAAGCACAGTGGAACAAAGAAAACAACATTTTCCTGCCAATGATTGTATTGATTAAAAAATCTGTTTATCACCTTTTGAAACATTATGCTTGAAGGGGGAAAATCCAGCCGAGGATTGCTCAACTTACTAAGAATTGGAAGGTTGTATTTTTCTAAATCATATTCTTGTACTAACGTCTTGTTGTTGTCTCGTTCGTCATTTATCAGATGGATTCCCCCGTCTCCTCGACAAAGGCGGCAGTACGTTGCAGGTCCTCCAGTCCTCCGTAGAGCTTCCGGGCCGCTGGGATTGGGTCGGACCAGGTTTTCTCTCGGAGCGCTTGGTGGAGCGGGCAGGACTGCAGCAGATGTTCTGTTGTCTAGCTGCCTGTTCTGAAGGGGCACTGCTCTGTGTCGCCGATACGGCGTTTCGTGTATAGGTGGTGTTTCAGGCGGTTGTGGCCTGCACTAAAGCCTTGACTACTTTGGATTTGTGTGTGAAATTACTGTCAGTTCATCGTGGTACTGCAGTTCTAGTATCGTTATCGAGACCTCCATACCCCCACACGGGGTGAAAGGATTACATTTACTGAATAAACATTATGTTTGAAGGGGAAAAATCCAGCCGAGGATTGCTTAACTTACCAAGAATTGGAAGGTTGTATTTTTCTAAATCATATTCTTGTACTAACGTCTTGTTGTTGTCTCGTTCGTCATTTATCAGACTATAAATAAATAAACGAACGAACTGAATAAACAAAATGTGGTCCCACTTTGTCTGAATGGAAATGACACAATAATACACTTAGTCTGAATGGAAATGACACAGTAATACACTTAGTGTGAATGGAAATGACAATAATAACACCAGTCATGACTTGAAACATAGATCGGAAATGTGGTCCCACTTAGCCTGATGGAAATGACACAATAATACACTTAGTCTGAATGGAAATGACACAATAAAAACACCAGTCATGACTTGAAACATAGATCTGAAATGCGGTCCCACTTAGTGTGATTGAAAATGACACAGTAATAACACCAGACATGACTTGAAACATGGATCGGAAATGTGGTCCCACTTAGGGTCCCACTTAGTGTGAATGGAAATGACACAATAATAACACCAGTCATGACTTGAAACATGGAGCTGAAATGCGGTCCCACTTAGTGTGAATGGAAATGACACAATAATAACACCAGTCATGACTTGCAACATAGATCTGAAATGTGGTCCCACTTAGTGTGAATGAAAATGACACAATAATAACACCAGTCATGACTTGAAACATAGATCTGAAATGTGGTCCCACTTAGTGTGAATGGAAATGACACAATAATAACACCAGTCATGACTTGAAACATGGATCTGAAATGCGGTCCCACTTAGTGTGAATGGAAATGACACAATAATAACACCAGTAATGACTTGAAACATAGATCTGAAATGTGGTCCCACTTAGTGTGAATGGAAATGACACAATAATAACACCAGTAATGACTTGAACATGGATCTGAAGTGCGGTCCCACTTAGTGTGAATGAAAATGACACAATAATAACACCAGTCATGACTTGAAACATGGATCTGAAGTGCGGTCCCACTTAGTGTGAATGGAAGTGACACAATAATTACACCAGTCATGACTTGAAACATAGATAGGAAATGCGATCCCACAGTTCGAATGGAAATGACACAATAATAACACCAGTCATGACTTGAAACATAGATCTGAAATGCGGTTCCACTTCGTGTGAATGAAAATGACACAATAATAACACCAGTCATGACTTGAAATAGATCTGAAATGCGGTCCCACTTAGTGTGAATGGAAATGACACAATAATAACACCAGTCATGACTTGAAACATGGATCGGAAATGTGGCTACATTTACTTTTGAAAATGAATGATGAATTTGCTATATGAGTGTTATTTGAAACGTGTCTATCAAATATTTTTTTCCAAGATAAACCTCTGAAAATCAAGCTTTCTTAAAAAAGAAAAAAAAAAAAAAGAAGAAAAAAACGAAAGGCACAGTCCACTCTGGGGGTAATAAAGCAAAAGGAAGGTGGCAGAATGGTTAAGACGCTCATCTGCCAATACAAGAGTCCGTGAGGGTCTGGGTTCGAATCCCGCTGTCGCCCATTATCCTAAGTTTGACTGCAAAAATCAATCGAAACTGGGCGTCTAGCTATTCGGATGAGACGATAAACCGAGGTCCCGTGTGCAGCACGCTCTTGGCGCACTGAAAAAGGCAACGAGAGTGTTGTCCTCTGGCAAGAGTGTGTGTAAGTGAAACTCACCCTGCTAGGCACACAATGTGGAGTGATGGCCAAGAGGTAACGCGTCCGCCTAGGAAGCGAGAGAATCTGAGCGCGCTGGTTCGAATCACTGACGGCTCAGCCGCCGATATTTTCTCCCCCTCCACTAGACCTGGAGTGGTGGTCTGGACGCTAGTCATTCAGATGAGACGATAAACCGAGATCCCGTGTGCTAGCATGCACTTAGCGCACGTAAAAGAACCTACGGGAACAAAAGGGTTGTTCCTGGCAAAATTCTGTAGAAAAATCCACTTCGATAGGAAAAACAAATAAAACTGCACGCAGGAAAAAAAAGAAGAAAAAAAAGGTGGCGCTGTAGTGTAGCGACGCGCTCTCCCAGGGGAGAGCAGCCCGAATTTCACACAGAGAAATCTGTTGTGATAAAAAGAAATACAAATATAAATATATGTGCATGCACTCAAGTCCTGACTAAGCGCGTTGGGTTACGCTGCTGGCCAGACATCTGCTTGGCCAGATGTGGTGTAGCGTATATGGATTTGTCCGAACGCAGTGACGCCTTCTTGAGGAACAGAAACTGAGACTGCTAATAAAGCAGACTTCCAGTGATGTTTTAACCAATTCACCGCTAAACCTTGGTGAAATTAAATGAATGTGACCTTGAATTCGAAACCCCAGGAAAAAAAAAAAAAAGTTCTCAAAGTTCTGAAGTTTTTTTTTTTCTTCTTCATTTCCGTTCTTCCTTCCTTCCTTTCTTTCTTTCAATTTTCAGGATGAATTTATATCTTTCACTTTTGGTTGAGTGCTCCGCTGGAAAGGTACGTTCAGTGCAGACACTGTTTCTAAATGACAAATGCAAACGCAACCAATATTTGGGGTTGGCCATGTGGGTTTTTGGTTGTTTTTTTTTCCTTCCCTCTCGTACATTTTCCTCAGAATTCTTTTATATCAAAGAAAAATACTCGTGTGTTAGTGTGTGTGCGTTAGTGTGTTAGTGTTAGTGTTAGTATGTGTGTGTGTGTGTGTGTGTGTGTGTGTGTGCGCGCGCGCGTGTGTGTGTTAGTGTGTGTGTATGTGTGTGTGTGTGTGTGTGTGTGTGTGTGTGTGTGTGTGTGTGTGTGTGTGTGTGTGTGTGTGTGTGTGTGTGTGTGTGTGTGTGTGCGCTCGCGCGCGTGTGTGTATTTGTTTATGTGTGTGCGTGTGCGTGTGTGCGTGTGCGTGTGCGTGTGCGTGTGCGTGTGCGTGTGTGTGTGTGTGTGTGTGCTATTCTCTCTGTGTGTGTGTGTGTGTGCGTGTGAGAGAGTTTGTGTGTGTGTGTGTGTGTGTGTGTGTGTGTGTGTGTGTGTGTGTGTGTGTTTGTGTGTGTGTGTGTGTGATAGATAGATAGATAGATAGATAGAGAGAGAGAGAGAGAGAGAGAGAGAGAGAGAGAGAGAGAGATAGAGAGAGAGAGTGTCTGTCTGTCTGTCTCTGTCTGTGTGTTCGTGTGCTGACGCTGCATGCTGTGTTTATACAAATGCCTTGTATTAATCCGTTCCGGTATCTCTTGCTCCAAAACCGGATAACCTTTTTTTTTTTCCTTGTCTGCCTGATAACCATTCATTTCCACCCAGACTCAGTTGAACGTCTTCCTGCTGAACGTCTTTGAACTCCAGCCAAGGAATATTTGCGAGTTTATTCGTTCGGTGGCAAGTGTTACAAATCAGCCGAGCGATTACCTACACAGATGGCATGTTCACAGCAGTTAGCATAACATCAACAGAACTGATTAACTAGTAGCAGGGGGGAGGAAAGGAAAACCAACTTGAGCTATTTATGCTGAACGTGTATTGCTTACTCTTCCTTTACCGCGTCTGATCGGCTGCGGTGGTTAAAAAAAAAAAAAGAAAGAAAGAAAAAAAAAGTGAGCCAAGAATACTCCACTACCTGGTCTAGACTATCAGCACAATGATAGGGTAGCGCGGCCAAAGTTTACCCGATTCTGTCAAGGTTTCGGCCAGGATGTGGTGTGTATGGTTCATGCATTCCCCCCCCCCCACCCCCAACACCCCCTCCCCTCCCCTACCATCCCTGCACCCCTTTCCTTGCTCCACTCTGTTGGTAGGGTGCTGAATACATTTTGTGGTACTCTAGTGCTGAATATTCAAGGGGAGCGCGCTCGCCTAAACCGAACAGAGAGACTGAAGATTCAAATACTTCTTCTTCTTCGTTCGTGGGCTGCAGCTCCCACGTTCACTCGTATGCACACGTGTGGGCTTTTTACGTGTATGACCGGTTTTACCCCGCCATGTAGGCAGCCATACTCCGTTTTCGGGGGTGTGCATGCCGGGTATGTTCTTGTTTCCATAACCCACCGAACGCTGACATGGATTACAGGATCTTTAACGTGCGTATTTGATCTCGGTCGTGCGTATATACACACGAAGGGGGTTCAGGCACGAATACGTCTGCACATAATTTATGTTGATCTGGGAGATCGGAAAAATCCCCAATCCTTTACCCCAACAGGCGCCGTTACCGAGATTCGAACCCGTGACCCTCAGATTGAAAGTGCAACGCTTTAACCACTCGGCTACTGCGCCCGTCAGACACTGGGATGAGAGGAGGTTTGGAGGAAGACAGAGAAAGAGAGAGAAGGAATGAGGCAGAGAAATAGATGGGAGAGAGAAGGAGAGGGAAGGAGAGAGACAGAGAGAGAGAGAGAGACAGAGAGAGAGAGAGACAGAGAGAGAGAGAAAGAGAGAGAGAAAGAAAGAGAGACAGAGAGAGAGAGACAGAGAGAGAGAGAGAAAGAGAGAGAGAGAGAAAGAAAGAGAGAGACAGAGAGAGAAAGAGAGAGAGAGAGAAGGAGAGGGAGGGAGAGAGACAGAGACAGAGAGAGAGAGAAAGAGAGAGAGAGAAAGAAAGAGAGAGAGAGAGAGAAGGAGAGGGAGGGAGAGAGACAGAGAGAGAGAGAGAGAGAGAGAGAGAGAGAGAAAGAAAGAGAGAGAGAGAGAAAGAGAGAGAGACAGAGAGACAGAGAGAAAGAGAGAGAGAGACAGAGAGAAAGAAAGAAAGAGAGAGAGAGAGAGAGAGAAAGAAAGACAGAGAGAGAGAGAGAGAGAGAGAGAGAGAGAGAGAGAGAGAGAGAGAGAGAAAAGCAGAGGGAGGTACGGAGGGAGAGAGACATAAGACAAAACAAACAAAACTCTTCGTTTACGAGTGCAGTAGAATAGCAATGTACGCTTTTTTTGGTTTTTATACCCAGACCTCCAGAGAGGGAGAGAGAGAGGGAGAGAGAGAGAGAGAGGGAGAGAGAGACAGAGAGAGAGGGAGGGAGAGAGACAGGAGAGAGAGTGAGAGGGAGAGAGAGGGGGAGAGAGAGACAGAGAGAGAGAGAGAGAGGGGGAGAGAGATTCAAGATTCAAGATTCAAAAACTTTATTACTCAAGGATAAAGATTTTAGGCATCGCCCAGTCTTCCAATCTGTCCTTGTGACAACAATAACAATAACAACATTAACGACAACAACAACAACAAATGTTAACACTGCTACATCCACTGCTACTACAACGAAGAATGATCACCATGAGAGAGACAGAGAGAGAGGGAGAGAGACAGACAGACAGAGACAGAGAGAGAGAGAGAGACAGAGAGACATAGACAGACAGACAGACAGACAGACAGACAGACACACACACACACACACACACACACACACACACACACACAGAGAGAGAGAGAGAGAGAACGCGCGAAAGGGACAAACCAAACACACAGCAAAAAATCTACAAAGTGAATCTTGTACTGGGACAATGAATCAACAACGGATAATGATAACTGTTGAAAGGAAACACGTTCATATTACTTTTTTTTTAGTGGTCTGGGTTTGGAACACACGTAATCGTTTTTTTAAGAGCCGTGCTCACGATGCACAACGCCAGATCAGATTGCACCATCTCCTCCCAGTGGGTGGAGGATATAAGCAAATTAAATCTGAAGCAACATGGATTGTGCAAATGTTTGGGCAGAACATCGTTACAATCCCCGAGTCGTGAGTCGTGAAGAGCAGGGCAGCAACAAAACATAAAACGAATTTAATTTTTCCTCGCAATCATGGGCAATGAACAACGCAGTATTGTGTCAGTTCTTATCAGACGGGCTGAATGAATCCAAACTGGGCCTGTGACAGACAATGTCTGAGACACCAAATCGGAGTTTTGTTAAGGCACATTTTACGTATCTATTCACTGCAATGTCATTACATATCTATTACGGGTCTGTACGATTAGTCAATTGGGAGAGAAAGAGAGATAGAGAAAGATAGGGGTGGAGAGAGGGAGGGAGAGAGAGAGAGGTGGGGAGAGAGAGAGAGGGAGGGAGAGAGAAAAAGAGAGAGAAGCAGAGAGAGAGAGAGGTAGAAAGAGAGAGAGATAGAGAGAGAGGGGGGAGAGAGAGAGGGAGGGAGAGAGAGAGGAGAGAGAGTGAGAGGGAGAGAGAGGGGGAGAGAGAGACAGAGAGAGAGAGAGAGAGGGGGGGGAGAGAAAGACAGAGAGAGAGAGGGAGAGAGACAGACAGACAGAGACAGAGAGAGAGAGAGAGAGAGAGAGAGAGAGAGAGAGAGACAGAGAGACAGACAGACACAGACACACACACACACACACACACACACACAGAGAACGCGCAAAAGGGACAAACCAAACACACAGCAACAAATCTACAAAGTGAATCTTGTACTGGGACAATGAATCAACAACGGATAATGATAACTGTTGAAAGGAAACACGTTCATATTACTTTTTTTTTTTTAGTGGTCTGGGTTTGGAACACACGTAATCGTTTTTTTAAGAGCCGTGCTCACGATGCACAACGCCAGATCAGATTGCACCATCTCCTCCCAGTGGGTGGAGGATATAAGCAAATTAAATCTGAGGCAACATGGATTGTGCAAATGTTTGGGCAGAACATCGTTACAATCCCCGAGTCGTGAGTCGTGAAGAGCAGGGCAAGCAACAAAGCATAAAACGAATTTAATTTTAAGATAAGATAAGATAAGAATAACTTTATTATTATCTCCAACTAGGAGAAATTTGGTCAGGTGCATTATCACAACATAGACAAGTAAACAACATGGGGACCATAGCTGTAAAAGTCAACAACAGCTTTTACGAATATTACGGAGATACAAATGGAAAAAACAAAAAACAAACAAAATCACATACACCGTTTCATACATACATCCACACACTGCAGGTAATAACTAGTATTCTTAATGTAAAAACAGAAAGAATTAAGAAACATTATTTGAATATAATTATAAACATAGCCTACTATACTGCACATTGATTATAATAGACAGATAAGATAAGAATAAAGATAAATTGCGGAAAACCGCAACCAGATAATCAGCACACACCCGCACCCCACCCCCCACCCCCACCCACCCCACACACGCGGATTACTTGATTAAACAAGTTTTTCCTCGCAATCATGGGCAATGAACAACGCAGTATTGTGTCAGTTGTTATCAGACGGGCTGAATGAATCCAAATCGGTGCCTGTGACAGGCAATGTCTGAGACACCAAATCGGAGTTTTGTTAAGGCACATTTTACATATGTTGTTGTCTTCAGTTTAACGTCTTTCCACTTGAAGTGATATTAGACGAACATTGTACATATCTATTCACTGCAATGTCATTACATATCTATTACGGGTCTGTACGATTAGTCAATTGGGAGAGAAAGAGAGAGAGAGAGAGAGAGGGGGGAGAGGGAGAGAGGGAGGGAGAGAGAAAAAGAGAGAAGCAGAGAGAGAGACAGAGAGAGGTAGAAAGAGAGAGAGAGGGAGAGAGAGAGAGAGGGGAGAGAGGAAGAGAGAGGAGAGAGGAGGAGAGAGAGGGAGAAAGAGAAAGAGAGAGAGAGAGAGAGGGGAGAGAGGAGAAGGAGGAGGAGAAGGAGGAAGAGAGAGAGACAGAGAGAGAGACAAAGAGAGAGACAAAGACAGAGAGACAAAGAGAGCGCCAAATCTTAGTTTTGTTAAGGTACGTTTTTACATATCTATTAATTGCAATATATATATATATATATATATATATATATATATATATATATATATATATATATATATATATTATATATATATATATATTATATAACGGGTTTGTACTATCAGTCAATTGGGAGGGAGAGAGAGAGAGGGAGGAAG
>NC_134879.1:15406777-15414277 GCF_041734735.1 Babylonia areolata
TCGGCAAGTCGATGTTGGTCGTGTAACGGAAAGAGGAAGTAAGACCTTACAGATCTGTGGTACACCGGATCTTGGTCTTTCTCCTCATGAAATTATCTGCTGTCCGAAACTATGTGTTTCAGGTCTGTTTAGAATGTGCTTAAGACTTCACAACATGGTTTAATTCACCTTCCATTGTTTCAGGTCTGTTTAGAATGTGCTTAAGGCTTCACAACATGGTTTAATTCACCTTCCATTGTTTCTGGTCTGTTTAGAATGTGCTTAAGACTTCACAACATGGTTTAATTCACCTTCCATTGTTTCAGGTCTGTTTAGAATGTGCTTAAGACTTCACAACATGGTTTGATTCACCTTCCATTGTTTCAGGTCTGTTTAGAATGTGCTTAAGACTTCACAACATGGTTTAATTCACCTTCCATTGTTTCTGGTCTGTTTAGAATATGCTTAAGGCTTCACAACATGATTTAATTCACCTTCCATTGTTTCAGGTCTGTTTAGAATGTTCTTAAGACTTCGCAACATGGTTTAATTCACCTTCCATTGTTTCTGGTCTGTTTAGAATATGCTTAAGACTTCACAACATGGTTTAATTCACCTTCGATTCAACATGGTTTAATTCACCTTCCATTGTTTCTGGTCTGTTTAGAATATGCTTAAGACTTCACAACATGGTTTAATTCACCTTCCATTGTTTCAGGTCTGTTTAGAATGTGCTTAAGACTTCACAACATGGTTTAATTCACCTTCCATTGTTTCTGGTCTGTTCAGAATGTGCTTAAGACTTCCCAACATGGTTTACTTCACCTTCCATTGTTTCAGGTCTGTTTAGAATGTGCTTAAGGCTTCACAACATGGTTTAATTCACCTTCCATTGTTTCTGGTCTGTTCAGAATGTGCTTAAGACTTCACAACATGGTTTAATTCACCTTCCATTGTTTCTGGTCTGTTCAGAATGTGCTTAAGACTTCACAACATGGTTTAATTCACCTTCCATTGTTTCTGGTCTGTTTAGAATGTGCTTAAGGCTTCACAACATGGTTTAATTCACCTTCCATTCCCTTCCTTTTTTTTTCCTTGGCCCAACGTCATTCAAAAAACGTCAGTGGCGGCATGATGTGATTCACGGCCGCCACTCTGTCGCCGTCGTCGTGTGACTTCCAGCCGCTTCACAAGAAATAAATTATGTCTGGCGAGGTGACAAACCCGCGTGGAATTGAGGACGTTGAGGAAAATTTCATTTTTTGTTGTTGCTTGTGGTGGTGGTGGTGGTGGTGGTGTGGATGGGATTCATGTCAAGTCACACGTTGCTGTTGAACGCGAAATCTGCTGCTTTTGGAAAGGAGGGGGAAAAAAAACCCCTAAACACTTACGATTCAGGCAAGGCAAGAAGTTTATTCCGTGCACCCCTGAACTATATGAAAAGGATAGATTTTGTGCTCCGGTCACACGTTGTTGTTGAAAGCGAAATCTGCTGCTTCTGGAAAGGAGGAAAAAAAAACCCCAAAACAACCCACCCCACGATTGAAGCAAGGCAAGGCAAGACAAGACGTTTATTTCATGTGCACCCTGAACCATATAGGATATAGATTTTGTGCTCCGGTCACAAGTTGCTGTAGAACCCGAAATCTGCTGCCTCAGGAAAGGAAGAAACAACCCAACGATTGAGACAAGGCAAGAGGTTTATTCCATGCACCCCATGAACCATATGAATAGGATAGATTTTGCGCTCCGGTCACAAGTTGCTGTAGAACCCGAAATCTGCTGCCTCAGGAAAGGAAGAAACAACCCTACGATTGAGGCAAGGCAAGAGGTTTATTTCATGCTCCCCCTGAACCATATGAATGGGATAGATTTTGTGCTCCGGTCGTGGGTGTAGTGCGCTAGGACAGGTTTTTTTTTTTTTTTTTTTTTTTCTCTCCAGAGCCCGTGTTGGCGTTGTGTGCACTACTCTGAAATAGCTTGGAAGCAGGCTTTGCTGCTTCATTGCAATGTCCTGGATGTCTCCCGCGTCGTTCGTTGGACACAGGAGGCAGTCAAAGCGCTTCATACACAGTCATCCGTCCTCAGCCAGTTCGCTGGCGTCACTCTCTGTCGTCTGATGACAAGTCTCTCTCTCTCTGCTGCTTGCCGACTGCAGCTCATCTGAGGCCGAGGCCGAGGCCGTCTCCTCATGCAATGCTCCCACACCGGTTACTCCTTCGCGAGGAAAGCGGAAAGCCAGGAAAGCGGAAAGCGTGGAAAGCGGACTGATAGTGAGTGGCAAACCAGCGCACTGGGTTAGGAGCATTTCAAGCATCAGTCCGTCCTTGTTCTCTTTTTTATGTTTGTCTTTACGGAACATGTGGTAGAAAGCGTACTAATTATGAAGAATTTGACAAACGCAATAGATTCGGCGAAGTTCAAGCATCTGTCCCCCTCGCCCCCCCCACCCCCACCCTTTTTTTGGCTTGCTTTTATAGGACATGCGGTGTGGTGCGTATAGACCAATTCGCAAGTTTCACCGCCTCAGTCTCTGAAACTCAAACCGAAACGTAAACATCCCGAGACTATTTTGCTGAGACATCCCTACCCAGCGCAAAGTTGGGGAGGTGTGGGTGGAAAGGTGGGGAGCTGTGAGTAGGGGGATTGGGGTTGAGGGGTTGGGGGGGGGGGAGCATTTCAAGTTTGAGAGTGATGTCATCTTCAACCTTTCTTGGAAACGCGTGACGAGATGGGAACGTGGTTGTTTTGTGGGAAGAGGGACGACGTTGCTTTTTTTGTTTGAATTACAGTTCAGTTACGAAAATTGTTGCATTAATTTTCAGAAGGCTCATATGGATAACATGGTTACTGGTTCGGTCGTCGGTCATGTCTCTAAAGCAGGCGTGTGGCCCTCCCTCAGCAGCATCTCCGCTGCGAGCCGCCGTTCTTCACTGGCGTGTCTTATCTGTTCCTGTGGCACTTAACTTCAGGTCTGTGACACCACGCTACAGCAGGGAGTTGTGTGATTACAGCTTGTTTCCAGAATGCTCGGCTCTGTTTCTCTGCAGTGGTCTGGCTGAGGTGAATTGACTTTCTTCTTCTTCTTCTTCTTCTTCGTTCGTGGGCTGCCCCACGTTCACTCGTATGTACACGAGTGGGCTTTGACGTGTATGACCGTATTTATCCCGCCATGTAGGCACCCATACTCCGTTTTTTCGGGGGTGGGGGTACATACTGGGTATCATAGGTCTTGTTTCCATATCCCACCGAACGCTGATATGGATTACAGGATCTTTAACGTGCGTATTTGATCTTCTGCTTGTGTATACACACAAAGGAGGTTCAGGCACTAGCAGGTCTGCACATATGTTGACCTGGGAGATGGGGAAAAATCTCCACCCTTTACTCACCAGGTGCCGTTACCGAGATTCGAAACCGGGACCCTCAGATTGAAAGTGCGACGCTTTAACCACTCGGCTATCGCGCCAGTCGAAGGGAGTTTAAAGGGTGCACATTATCGTTCGGAACAGCCCCACCCACTCCACCATATATCTGTCTGTCTGTCTGTCTGTCTCTCTCTCTTTGTGAGGCAACAACCATTAGATACATGCAGATATCTACAGGTCATTAAAAAGGCGTAGTTTTATGGCAGGTTAACCAGAACACAGTTTTGTTTATGCATGTGGTAAGATTATATGCTTGATGTATTCATACGAAAAGCAAAGTAATCACCCCTTTCAAATGGGACCGCGGCCTTGTTGAATAAACTATCGTTATCATGATAAGGCCTTGTTGAATAAACTATCGTTATCTTTATGGTCTTGTTGAATAAACTATCGTTACTGTTATCTCTGTCAGTCAAAAAAGAAAATCGAAACAGAAAAACAACAACACCAAGAACACCTTTTAAAATATGAAGGCTTCTCATTCATAAATTATCAGTGCAAGCATAAGAGAATGTGTGTGTGTGTGTGTGTGTGTGTGTGTGCTCTTGCAAATGAGTGAGTGGGGCGCAACGCAATATTCTTACAGATACTATGATGATACTCCTCCTCCTAGTCCTCCTACTGCTACTTGTACTACTGGTATAAAGCCATCTTGAGCATTGTACCCCAGTCCAGAAAGCAGATTCACTGCACTTGACACTAATATGTAAGCAATGTGACGAAACAAAGTCAAAAGAGATTTTTGACTCACTTGTGTAAACAAAGTGAGTCTATGTTTTAACCCGGTGTTCGGTTGTGTGTGTGTGTGTGTGTGTGTGTCTGTGTGTCCGTGTGTCTGTGATAAACTTTTAACATTGACATTTTCTCTGCAAATACTTTGTCAGTTGACACCAAATTTGGCATAAAAATAGGAAAAATTCAGTTCTTTCCCGTCATCTTGTTTAAAACAATATTGCACCTCTGGGATGGGCACAAAAAAAAATAATAAAATGAAGCCTTATTATATGCAAACTGATTTACTGTTATATATATATATATATATATTTTTTTTTGTATTCTCTAAACTTGGCACTTTGACCTCTTATTCTGACACAACAAGAGGAGTCATTATTATCATTTTTTGTTCAAACAAGAACTTCTTTTGCTAAGCATGGAATTTTTATTTATTTTGCAAACGTTTTGGTGCAGCTAGTAAAAAAAGGGAAATTACTCTGTAATTAATGCTAAGGGAATTAATTTATCACAAGTGAGTCTTGAAGGCCTTGCCTCTCTCTCTCTCTCTCTCTCTCTCTCTCTCTTTTTTTTTTTTAAGTAGCACCTCTTACACAGTGCAGTAAAAATAGTAAACCCTTCCATATTCGCACAGAAGAAACCACATAAAAGCTGAAGAAGAAAACCAAAATATATACATATTCAAACCAGAGTATGCAACAGTTATCAAGCATGATTCACCAGCCCCGCCCAACCCACACACCACACCCACATCCATGTGGAGTGATGGCCTAGAGGTAACGCGTCCGCCTAGGAAGCGAGAGAATCTGAGCGCGCTGGTTCGAATCACGGCTCAGCCGCCGATATTTTCTCCCCCTCCACTAGACCTTGAGTGGTGGTCTGGACACTAGTCATTCGGATGAGACGATAAACCGAAGTCCCGTGTGCAGCATGCACTTAGCGCACGTAAAAGAACCCACGGCAACAACATGGTTGTTCCTGGCAAAATTCTGTAGAAAAATCCACTTCGATAGGAAAAACAAATAAAACTGCACGCAGGAAAAAAATACAAAAAAGAGATTGCGCTGTAATGTAGCGACGCGCTCTCCCTGGGGAGAGCAGCCCGAATTTCACACAGAGAAATCTGTTGTGATAAAAAGAAATACAAAATACAAATACAAAATACAAACACATCCAGTCTCACATAATTATTTCTTCATCGAAGCACACGTGTAAAATGCATCAACGCCGAGATCAGTTCGTCCACGTTGACACAAACAGGCCACACAAAGTTAGAAAACCCTAAAAAAACAACAACCACCCCCCAAAAAACCCCAACCCCCCCCCCCCCCAAAACCCCCCCCCCCCCAAAAAAAAAAAAACCCAACAAAACAACAACAACGACAAAACAGCGCTCGTAGCCATCAAACAATGATCCACCAGCTCCTGTCGAACCCACAAAAAGATAATATCCAAACTGACGTCAAACACTATCGCTTCACAAGACAATAACATGTCAGATACGTAAACACCATGGAAAAACCCTTGTAAATAAAACGATTACAACATACGTTGTTTGTAAACGAATTCACGTTTGGTTGAAAATTGGTCTGTATGCGTGAGTGTTTTATTTAGAAAAGGGAGACAAGCAATAACTGCGTTGTTTCGTTGAATCAGGCATGCTTTTTGGTTGTTTTTTTTGGTTTTTTTTTCTTTCATGAATGAAACTGTTGATCTGACACGGCGAATAATTTGCTGTAACGTGTTCAACTGTCTCTGGCTAAAGAAGTGAAGGAGAAGGTGTATTCTCCAAAGATTTTGTTTTGCTTCGAAAATATGAAAACGACATGCAGACAACTGGACCACACAGAGGATTGAATTATCAATCTTGTGCTCCAGTCGAGCATGCAGTGCACAGGGACATTGTTCCCAATTACCACTCGCTGTTAAATATGACATTCTCGCCTCCGAAATAACTCCGAAACGGGCGGCGTTGCTTCTTTGCCGCCAACACGCGCCGATTGCTTCTACGCAGAGACGGGCGCAATAGCCGAGTGGTTAAAGCGTTGGACTTTCAATCTGAGGGTCCCGGGTTGGAATCACGGTGACGGCGCCTGGTGGGTAAAGGGTGGAGATTTTTTACGATCTCCCAGGTCAACACATGTGCAGACCTGCTAGTGCCTGAACCCCCTTCGTGTGTATATGCTAGCAGAAGATCAAATGCGCACGTTAAAGATCCTGTAATCCATGTCAGCGTTCGGTGGGTTATGGAAACAAGAACATACCCAGCATGCACACCCCCGAAAGCGGAGTATGGCTGCCTACATGGCGGGGTAAAAACGGTCATACACGTAAAAGCACACTCGTGTGCATACGAGTGAACGTGGGGGTTGCAGCCCACAAACGCAGAAGAAGAAGAAGCTTCTACGCAGAGCCTGGTGCCAGTTTCATTGCTTGGTTCTAAGTCTTTGACAGTTACACGTGACTAAATGCCTACGTTGACCGAACTACGCCATTGGTCAGTTCCATACTACACACAGTTAGTAGCGGGTCCCGACCATACTAGGCTCTTCCGTCCGAGCAATGCAACTGGCTCCTGTCACACTGGACTCTAAAACTCCAGTTCTCTTCCTCTTTTTCTTCCTTCGTGGGCTGCTACTCTACTTTCACTCGTATGTACATTTACCCCGCCATGTAGGCTGCCATACTCCGTTTTCGGGGGGTGTGCATGCTGGGTATCTGTTTCCATAACCCACCTATTGCTGACATGGATTACAGGATTTGGTCTGGGTGCGTATTTGGTCTTCTGCGTGCGTATACACACGAAAGGGGTTCAGGCACAAGCAGGTCTGCACATATGCTGACCTGGGAGATCGGAAAAGTCTCCACCACTTTACACACCAGGCGCCGTTACCGAGATTCGAACCCGGGACGCTCAGATTGAAAGTCCAGCGCTTTAACCACTCGTTACACACCAGGAGCTGTTACCGAGATTCGAACCCGGGACGCTCAGATTGAAAGTCCAGCGCTTTAACCACTCGGCTGTTGTGCCGGTCTGAGCTCCATTTAAAACAGATGTGCCCAAAGGTTCATGCCCCCACCCCCTTTTTTTTCCTTTTGGTTTAGATTTTGTTTGGTTTTCTGCATTTATTTTCGTTTGTGCATCAAAATGCACATCAGATGATGGCAAGTTGACTCGTGATAAGAGGGTGAGGTTTTTTTGTTTTTTTTTTGTGTGTGTGTGTGTGTGTGTGTGTGTGTGGAACATGCCTGCTCAGCGCTAAGGTAGCGATAAATGTGTTGCAGAACTTGGGTGCAAGTGTTAGGGTGTCAGGTAGGGTGGTGGTAGTGGAGGTGGCGGTAATGGTGGTGGTGGTGGTGG
>NC_134879.1:15419277-15421777 GCF_041734735.1 Babylonia areolata
CGGCGTCCCCATCCGCGCTTGGCCGTGTTTAATGTTTTTGTGTTGAACACTTGTGTACTTACGTTCATCCGCACCTTATATAATTTCTCTTGAATTATAAAGTTATTGTTTTCTTTTCTTATCTTAACGTTCGTCGAGTCCGACCGCCGGTGTGTGTGTGTGTGTGTGTGTGTGTGTGTGTGTGTGTGTGTGTGTTAGAATCTTTCCTATCACATTAGTGGATCTCCGTATTATTATCATTTGACAGTTCCATGAAATTTCTTGCTTGTGACGTTTTTTCTTCACATTAGTGATGGATACTATTAGCCTATATCTGCCAGCTTTTACTCTAAAGAGAGATAGAAGGAGGGGAGAGAGAGAGAGAGAGAGAGAGAGAGAGAGAGAGAGAGAGAGAGTCAACAACAACAAGAAGAAGCATAGAGTATTAGATTGAGGCAACATAATACATATGCATGTTATAGACAAAAGAAAACTTTGAAACGAGAGGCAAAGCCTTCGTGGCTCACGTTTCTTCTTCTTCGTTCGTGGGCTGCAACTCCCAATTTCACTTGTATGTACAAGAGTGGGCTTTTACGTGCACGACTGTTTTTATCCCGCCACATAGGCAGCCATACTTCGTATTCGGGGGTTGGTTCATGTTTGAATCCTGCTGAACAACAACAAATGGGGGTGGTGGGGAATAGAGGGGGTGGGGGGAAGCAGGGTACCAGCACCTTCCTTATTCATGGCCTCTCCATTTAAACGAACAATTGTATTTGTATTTCTTTTTATCACAACAGATTTCTCTGTGTGAAATTCGGGCTACTCTCCCCAGGGAGAGCGCGTCGCTACACTACAGCGCCACCCATTTTTCTGTATGGTTTCCTGCGTGCAGTTTTATTTGTTTTTCCTATCGAAGTGCATTTTTCTACATAATTTTGCCAGGAACAACCCTTTCTGTTGCCGTGGGTTCATTTACGTGCGCTAAGTGCATGCTGCACACGGGACCTCGGTTTATGGTCTCATCCGAATGACGACTAGCGTCCAAACCACCACTCAAGGTCTAGTGGAGGGGGAGAAAATATCGGCGGCTGAGCCGTGATTCGAACGTGTTTGTTCTGTATTGTCCATGTGTTCTGTGTGGCTTGTTCAGGATTAAAGAGGCTATGCCAGTCTTGAATAAAATCTTATTTGTGTTTGCACATTTTCTTCTGTCTTTGCTGCTGTGTGCACTTCAGTGTCAGACGATCGGTATGCCAGTGTGTGTGTGTGTGTGTGTGTGTGTGTGTGTGTGTGTGTGTTTGTGTGTGTGTGTGTGTGTGTGTGTGTGTGTGTGTGTGTGTGCGACCGCGTGTGGAGAGGGGAGGGATGCGGAGAGCTTGAGAGAGAAATGTGTATGTGTGTGCGAGCGAGCGAGCGAGCGAGCGAGCGAGCGAGCGAGAGAGAGAGAGAGAGAGAGAGAGAGAGAGAGAGAGAGAGAGACCCAACTTGGTTGTTATCAAGTATTGAACAATGTGGTTATTCGTTTTTTTTCCGTGTTTTTTTGTGGTGTGAATTGGAGATTTGATAAAGGGAGAGAGAGCAGGGCCTTCAGTGAGTGAGTGAGTGAGTGAGTGAGTGAGTGTGTGTGTGTGTGTGTGTGTGTGTGTGTGTGTGTGTGTGTGTGTGTGTGTGTTTGTGTATGTGCACGTGTGTGTTCGAAAGTGAGTGTGTGGGCAAGACAAATTCAAAAAATTATAAGGAGACAAAAGTTGAAAGACAATTTGAATATGTTTAATGATAAAAAATAACTCATTCATGAAGTGCTAGCATTAAACTCCTTCGCCCCCGCATCTCTCTCTCTGTTTAATTTTAAGATTTTGAGTTATTTCAAAGAGACTGATCCGCTTGCCAAACACCATAAAGCCTTATTGCTAAAGATTACGGAATCGATTCTTGCATTGCAAGATTTGATAGTGATGAAATATTAATAACAATAACGATCTCTCCGGGATCATCACTTTCTCGCAAAGAAAGATGACGATGAGGTCTTTGAAGACCTGATGAGTTCATTAACATGATGGCGGTGTCCTTCTGAAAGTGATGAGGTTCTATCCAATGTGGGGGTTGTTGGGGTTGGGGGGAAGAGAGGACGGACAAGCAGGTGGGGGCGTGAAGGTGGTGGTTGTCATTAACCGGAATGACAAGGTTCCTGCAAAGACGGTCCATGCCCCTCCCCCCTCCTCCCCCCTCCACCCCCCCCCCCAAAAAAAAGAAAGAAAAACAACAACCAAAAAACAATCCAAGAACAGCAACAGCATCAACACCATGCACAACTTGCTTGACTCATCAGCGGTAGGGCAGGGTCTTCTCTGCTGTGTGGCATCATCATGGCTACTGTGCAACTAACTTGCTGGCACTAGGGTGCTGCTGAAAGGGAAAATAATATGAATACAGATGTCGCCATGTAAGAATGAGCGGGCGTGGGGGATAACATAACGCCACTGTGTTGGCGGGGAGGTTGACGGGCGCAATAGCCGAA
>NC_134879.1:15426777-15434277 GCF_041734735.1 Babylonia areolata
CCTGTCAGAACGGGGCTGAAGACATTCCAGTCAATCTTCTTCCTGTCAGAACGGGGCTGAAGACATTCCAGTCAATCTTCTTCCTGTCAGAACGGGGCTGAAGACATTCCAGTCAACCTTCTTCCTGTCAGAACGGGGCTGAAGACATTCCAGTCAATCTTCTTCCTGTCAGAACGGGGATGAAGACATTCCAGTCAATCTTCATCCTGTCAGAACGGGGATGAAGACATTCCAGTCAATCTCCTTCCTGTCAGAACGGGGCTGAGGACATTCCAGTCAATCTCCTTCCTGTCAGAACGGGGCTGAAGACATTCCAGTCAATCTCCTTCCTGTCTGAACGGGGCTGAAGACATTCCAGTCAACCTTCTTCCTGCCAGAACGGGGCTGGAGACATTGTAGTCAATCTCCTTCCCCTCAGTTCTTAGTTAAAAAAAGAGAAACACATCAAAAAGAGTAGAAAAAGAAAAAAAGAAGTTAAAATAGAAAACCAGCAACAACCAGATGAAGACGGTCAGACACAATATCACAGTCGTATCAAAGCTCCCGATCGCATATTCCCGGAGAGAGAGAGAGAGAGAGAGAGAGAGAGAGAGAGAGAGAGAGAGAGAGAGAGAGAGAGAGAGAGAGAGAGAGAGAGAGAGTGGCAGGGGGGATAGCGGGAGATAGAGAGAGAGGGGGATGGGAGATGGAAAGAGAGAGAGAGAGAGGGGGCGAGCGAGCGAGCGAGAAAGCGAGCGAGCGAGCGAGCGAGCGAGCGAGAGAGAGAGAGAGAGAGAGAGAGAGAGAGAGAGAGAGAGAGAGGGTGCGGGAGATAGGGGAAAGATCGAGAGAGAGGGGGGTGGGAGATGGAGAGAGAGGGGGAGATGGAGAGAGAGGGGGATAGAGAGAGAGGGAGAGAGAGAGAGAGAGAGAGAGAGAGAGAGAGAGAGAGAGAGAGAGAGAGAGAGAGAGATTGTGCGGGGGATAGGGGGAAGATGGAGAGAAAGAGGGGGGGAGATGGACAGAGAGAGAGAGAGGGGGGGGAGAGCGAGCGAGCGAGAGAGAGAGAGAGGGTGTGGGAGATAGAGAGGGGGAAGATCGAGAGAGAGAGGGGGTGGGAGATGGAGAGAGAGGGAGAGAGCGAGAGAGAGAGAGAGAGAGAGAGAGAGAGAGAGGGGGTGCGGGAGATAGGGCGAAGATGGAGAGAGAGGCTGGTGGGAGATGGAGAGAGAGAGGGGGGGGGGGAGATGGAGAGAGAAGGGGAGAGGGAGAGAGGTGGTGTGAAATGGAGAGAGAGGGGGGAGAGGAAGAGAAAGAGAGAGAGAGGGAGAGAGACAGAGACAGAGACACACACAGAGAGAAACAGACAGACAGGCAGAGAGAGAGAGAGTTAGGGGGAGATGGAGAGAGAGAGAGAGGGGTGAGATGGAGAGAGAGGGGGAAATGGAGAGAGAGTGAGGGAGATGCAGAGAGAGAGAGAGGGGAGAGAGAGACAGAGAGAGAGAGAGAAACAGACAGACAGAGAGAGAGAGAAAGAGAGAGAGACAGCTACATACAGAGAGACAGAAAGAAGAAGTAGGAAAAAAACAACAAAGGAATGACACAAAGAGCAACTAAGGATGAGAATGGGAACGAACGAACGAAAGACGAATGAACAAACAAGACATTTTTTATTGAGGGAGCGAAGTGAATATTTGTTGTATTTGTATTTCTTTTTATCACAACAGATTTCTCTGTGTGAAATTCGGGCTGCTCTCCCCAGGGAGAGCGCGTCGCTACACTATAGCGCCACCCATTTTTTTTGGTATTTTTTCCTGCGTGCAGTTTTATTTGTTCTTCCTATCGAAGTGGACTTTTCTACATAATTTTGCCAGGAACAACCCTTTTGTTGCCGTGGGTTCTTTTACGTGCGCTAAGTGCATGCTGCACACGGGACCTCGGTTTATCGTGTCATCCGAATGACTAGCGTCAAGACCACCACTCAAGGTCTAGTGGAGGGGGAGAAATATCGGCGGCTGAGCCGTGATTCGAACCAGCGCGCTCAGATTCTCTCGCTTCCTTGGCGGACGCGTTACCTCTAGGCCATCACTCAGTTAGATAAACCTGTAATTAATCGGCAAGGTGGGTGGTAGAAACGATAGAAGAAAAAAAAAGAGAAGGAAAAAAGAAGAAGAAGAAGAAGAAGAAGAAGAAGAAGAAGAAGAAGAAGAAAGCAGAGCCGTAGAAAGTATGAAATTTATAGCGCATATTTCTTCATAAGGTGACATCGATACTGTTTGAAAAACGAAAGAGCTTTCGGTATCTTTATGAGAGAGGGAGGAAGGGAGGGAAAGAGAGAGAGCGAGAGAGAGGGGGGAGGGAGACAAGACGAGCCAAGACAAAATCTTTATTATCGAGGGTAATAGATAAGCAAGTAACATGCTTTTTTTTGACACCCAGCCCTCGCCCTAAAGAGGGAATAAAGCTAAAAAAGCGAAAATGAGCACAAAATCAAAACACAATCAAAATACACCATTATTTCACCATTCAAAGCCATTCCACAAAAGGAAGAAGAAGAGAAGAAAAGAAAAAAAAGAAAGAAAAAGAAACACACACACACACACACACACACACACACACAAACGCACAAATGCACCCACTCAAGAGAGAGTGAGAGGGAACCCACAAATTGTCGAAAGCAATGTTGGATTTCAGGTGACGTCAATTTTTGTGAATAGGTACATTTTTTAGATTTTGCTTAAAGTTGTGGTTAGTTATATTTTTTAAACGTGATGGTAAGTCATTCCAATACGTTCCCCCGCTGTATGTTAGGCTGGACATAAGATCAATATTTGGACGAGGTATATGCAACTTATGTACATGTCTTATGTTATTTACTGGGAAGTTATTTATAATTGAAGGAGGTGCGTAGCCACTTACTATTTTGTGCATAAAAACAGCCTTATTATATTCTATTTTTAGCTCCATTGGGAGGATATCAAGTGACCTATAATCATTAGGAGTTAATGAACATGACTTTAATAAAACTAATTTCAAAGCACGTTTGTATAATCTAACAAGAGGTTTTAGAGTATTAGCGCTGGTAGAATCCCACAACGTAGAAGCATAATGTATTATCGACTGTATGTGAGCATTAAAGAATTGTTGTCGGGCATGTGTATTTAGAAAGTGTTTTATTTTTGATAACTGGAATAATTTTTGAGACATCCTTTTACATAAATAAGTAAAATGTTCAGACCATGATAAATCATTATCGATAACTATACCTAAAACTTTGTGTGATTTGACTTCTTCAATTTTAACATTGGAAATGAAAATATTGAAAAAAATTGTTGGCATTATCTGGGGTTTCTGTCGAGTTGTTACAAACATGCATTTAGCTTTTTGAGCATTGAGAGACATATGGTTATGTTCTGTCCACTCAACTAATCTGTTAACACTGTCTTGTAAATTGGATGTCAGAACTTTAATACATGTATGGTCGGAGTGTATGGAGTTGTCATCGGCAAACAATTCACAATTAGATTTGATATAAAGAGGTAAATCATTAATGTATAAGGAGAAAAGAAGGGGGCCAAGAATTGATCCTTGTGGTACACCATACCTTATTTCTTGAAAAGTTGATTTGGAAGACTTAATGCAGACCAGTTGTTGTCGATCTGATAAGAAGGAAGAAAGAAATTGTAAAGTATTCTTAGCTAAGCCATAACAAGCAAGTTTCGTAAGGAGAAGAGAGTGATTTATTACGTCAAAGGCTTTAGCAAAATCAACGAAGACAACACCTGTAAATTTACTATTATATATATTTAAGAGCCATCTATCTATCATGTGTGTCAGAACAGTATGACAAGAATGGTTTTCCCTAAAACCTGACTGTACTGGATGAATCAATATATGATATATCATTCAATTCATTTAATGCGTGATTGATATTTAGATAACCTATACGCAGTCCTTCTTTAGAAGGCCAAGTACAGAGTGTATGCATATTCTTAAGTGGTCATGCAAAACCAACAACTAAACACTCCAGGTTCCAGGCTCGGAAAAAATAAGAAGAAAGGTATAGGTTGTTTAACGAAAATCACAAGGTGTTTGAACATTTGCATACAGTTAAGCAATTACACACACATTCAAATACACGCGTGTACAATATTAAAAATAAATTACATATATAGATTACAAATGAAGTAATGTGGGCACTTAAGAGGACAGAGTCCAATTCAGAGAGAAAACAACAACAACAACAACAACAAACAACAACAACAGCTAAACCCCCAAAATTCAAATACTGTAATAATTACCAAACATGAAATACAAATTTTCAAAGTTATATTTAGAAACGACAAAATTAAATCATGAGTAATTCAAAATATTACCAGAATGCGCATTGAATTCAACCGAGACTCAAGTGCACTGAGAACAGAAGACAGGTTAATCAATCCGAAAGAACAAGGAATTGCAGCGACACCGCTGTACGGAATAGAAGAGGAGGAGGAAGAGGGGAAGAAGAAGAAGATGATGATGAAAAGGCTGAAGAGTAGAAGACAGCGACACAATATTATGTGCAGCGTAAAATGAGAGGGGAATAAAGAAAGAATACCACAAGTGAAAACAGTATCAAATAACGGTAGAGAAATTTTTCAAAAGGAAAATTTTAAGGAAAAAAAACGAAAAGATGTTCGTACAAAGGGAAGAAGAAAAAAAAAGTCTTATTAATCAAACAACAACGGAGGTACAACAACAAGGACGTCAGTAACCCCGGTTATCAATGGACCAGTGAAGTGATGTCAGCGAAAACAGAAAAAAAACCCACACAAAAAACACACTTCACACTTCACTAAGAGGAAGAGAAAGAGAGAGAGGGAGAGAGAGAGAGACGGGGAGGGGGGGGGGGGGGGCGGGGGGGGGGGAGAGAGAGAAGGAGGATGAGAGAGAAAAAGATAGGTAGGTAGGTAGGTAGAGAGAGAGAGAGAGAGAGAGAGAGAGAGAGAGAGAGAGAGAGATGGAGACAGTTAGAGAGAGGGAGATACAGACACACACACACACACACACACACACACACACACACACACATGTATACACACACACACATCTCACATGAACGCACGCACACACATGCACACGAACAAACACACACACACACACACACACACACACACCTCTCATACGAACGCGCACACACACACACACACATGTACACGAACACACACACACACACACACACACACACACACACACACACACTGTTCTAGTTCCCACCCTCACATCAAGTCACACACACACACACACACACACACACACACACACACACACACACACACACACGCACACACACACACACACACACACACACACGCTGTTCTTGTTTCCACCCTCACATCAAGTCAGACACACACACACACACACACACACACACACACACACACACACCCGCGCGCGCACACACACACACACACACACACACACACACACACACACACACTGTTCCTGTTCCCACCCTCACATCAAGTCACACACACACACACACACACACACGCGCACACACACACACACACACACACACACACACACACACACACACACACACACACACACACACACTGTCCCTTTTCCTACCCTCACATCAAGTCAGACAAACACAACACACTGTTCGTATTCCCATCCTCACATCAAGTCAGACACTCACACACACACACACCTCTCACACGAACGCACACACACACACACACACACACACGCACACACGCAAAGATGAGAGGACATATCCCCTCTACTTCCTCCTCCCATACTTTCTCTACTTGTTATTCTAGACTTCCGTCAGGACCCCCGCCCCCCAGCCCCCCCCCCCCGGTCCCCCCTCCCCCCCCCCCCCCAAAAAAAAAAAAAAAAAGAAAAAGAAAAAAAACGGCCACTGTCGTATAAAGCATTCACTGAATTATGTTCTTTGTCATCACACCGGATAAAACCCCATTTTCTTTCCCCGGTCATTTAGCAAAACAGACACCAGATTTGACAGCTAAGACTGCAAACAGAGAGAGAGAGAGAGAGAGACAGAGACAGAGACAGAGAGAGAGGAAGGGACAGAGAGAGGGAGAGAGAAAGAGAGAGAGAGGAAGAGAAAGAGGAAGAGAGAGAGAGAGGAGAGAGAGGGAGAGAAAGAGAGAGGGAGAAAAAGAGGGAGAGAGAGAGAGAGAAGGAGAGGGAGAGAGAGGAGAGAGAGAGAGAGAGAGAGAGAGAGAGAGACAGAGAGAGAGAGAGAGATGACAAGTGAGAAAGTATCCACTTCAGATCTGCCCACCTTGGCGCATTTAATTTTGTAAAAATGATAATAATATAACATAATACAATATGATATGATAACAATATAATATAAAACAATACAATATAATATAAAATAATATGATCTAATATGATAATGATAAAATCAGTATAACATAACATAACATAACATAATATAATATAATATAATATAATATAATAATATAATATAATATAATATAATATAATATAATATAATCATGAATTGTTTTCTACTGCGCCTTTCATTAACGTTCAATAACGCTCAATTCATTCTCTTTTGTGTGTGGCCAGCATTTTTACCATTCAGTTTCTTTTGGGTGTTAACATGTTGAAAGGGATGAGGAATCCGAAGAGGAGGAGGAGGAGGAGGAGAAGGCAGGAGAAGAAGAAGATGATGAAAGAGGAGGAGGAGGAGAAAAAAGAGGAAGAAGAAGGAGGAGGAGGAGAAGGAAAAAGAAGAAGGAGGAGGTGGAGGAGGAGTAGAAGAAGAAGAAGAAGGAGTAGTAAGTAGTAGGAGAAGGAGGAGGAGAAGGCAGAAGAAGAAGAAGAAGAAGAAGGAGGAGGAGGAGGAGGAGAAGGCAGAAGAAGAAGAAGAAGAAGAAGAAGAAGGAGGAGAAGGAGGAGGAGAAGGCAGAAGAAGAAGAAGAAGGAGTAGTAGGAGGAGGAGGAGAAGGAGGAGGAGAAGGCAGAAGAAGAAGAAGAAGATGGAGGAGGAGGAGAAGGAAGAAGAAGAAGAAGAAGAAGAAGAAGAAGAAGAAATAGTGTTGAACAGGAAACAAATATTCCAAACAAAGGAATAAGCATATATACAAAGACACTAACAAACAAACAAAGCTGGATAAAGAAGGAAGTTCGAATCTCCGACGAGATTCGAACCGAAGCGAGAAGATCCCAATATATTTCAAGTATACTGCTTTCACCATTCGATTGGGGCGACGTTTATATTATAAAAAAAAAGAAGAAAGAAAGAGAAAACAACAAACAAACAAAATAAAAACCCTACAATAAAGCAACTCGGGCTTTCTCAAGGGATATGTATTGTTGTGTGTGTGTGTGTGTGTGTGTGTGTGTGTGTGTGTGTGTGTGTGTGTGTGTGTGCCGCATTTCTGGCATTGTTTCTGGCATTGTATAGAGCACAAGCACATGACGTGAACAACTTGCTGACCTGAACAACCCCCCCCCCCCCACACACACCCCTCCCCCACCCTGCCCTTTGGTTGG
>NC_134879.1:15449277-15454277 GCF_041734735.1 Babylonia areolata
CATGAATGAATGAATGATGATGATATGAATACTTATATAGCGCCTATCCCCGGTCGGAGACCAAGCTCTAAGAGCTTTACAAACACGGAATCAATCGCACAACACGCTGTCTACCTGGGTAGAGCCGACTGACGGTTGCCATTTTGCGCTTATCATTCGTTTCCTGTGTCATTCAATCAGGTTTCAGGCACGCACACATACACACTCAGACAGACGTGTAACATATTACGTGTAGGACCGTTTTGCATATTTACCCCGCCATGTAGGCGGCCATACAACGTTTTCGGGGATATGCATGCCGGGTATGTTCTTGTTTTCATCACCCACCGAACGCTGAAATGGATTACAGGATCTTTAACGTGCGTATTTGATCTTCTACGCGCGTATACACACGAATGGGGGTTCAGGCTCAAGCAGGTCTGTGGATATGCTGACCTGGGAGATCGGAAAAATCTCCACCCTTTGCCCACAAGGCACCGTCACCCAGATTCGAATCCGGGACCGTTGAAAGTCCAACGCTTTAACCACTCGGCTATTGCGCCTGTCTCACTGAGATAAGACTGAGCTTGAAGGTGAGGATATCAGTCACCATTTTGTATTTGGAGTTCCTCCTCTTTGGGATCTGCATCACTCTTCTTTAGCAAAACCGATGTATGACAGACAGCCATATCGACTTGATGACTATCAGAGCAGCAGAGGACGCGACTGCTGTCCCGATTAGATACATGGGGGTAGAATTTGAGTACAACAGTGGGAGAGTGTCTTGCCTCCAAGTTACATACCCACTCTCTCGGCAGATATGGTGTAGCGTAAATGGATTGGTCCGAACGCAGTGGCGCCTCCTTGCCAAGAGACAGCTTCAGGACAGTCAGCGTTGGGGGGTGGTCACCAAAGGCAAAAAAAAAAAAAAAAAAAAAAAAAAAAAGGCAAAAAAACACCACTTCAAGGTACCCACTCTCTCGGCAGATGTGGCGTAGCGTATATGAATTGGTCCGAACGCAGTGACGCCTCCTTGAGTAACTGAACTGAACTAAACTGATTTCTCGGCCAAGAGACAGCTTTAGGACAGTCGGCGTTGAGCTGATCCCCATAGGCAAAATCCAGTGGCTCCATTTCTTCTTCTTAGTTCGTGGGCTGCAACTCACTCGTTCACTTGCATGTACGCGAGAGGGCTTTTACGTATATGACCGTTTTTACCTCGCCATGTAGGCAGCCAGACTCCGTTTTCGGGGGTGTGCATGCTGGGTATGTTCTTGTTTCCATAACCCACCGAATGCTGACATGGATTACAGGATCTTTAACGTGCGTGTTTGATATTCTGCTTGCGTAAACACACGAAGGGGGTTCAGGCACTAAGCAGGTCTGCACATATGTTGACATGGGAGATCGGAAAAATCTCCACCATTTTACCCACCAGGCGCCGTTATCGAGATTCGAACCCGGGACCCTCAGATTGAAAGTGCAACGCTATAACTACTCGGCTATTGCGCCTGTCGGCTCCAGTTCAAAGTACGCAAAAAAAAAAAAAAGGTATCAATTTTACTTCAAATCAATATCACATTGATCTCATGTCACCAAGATTCAGCCGTCAAGGGGTTAAAACTTCACCGACACCTGATTGACAGGCCGAGGTATTACCAAGTTAAGCATGACGGGAACCACCAGGTAATTCAGTTTGGCATGATCGTGCTGGAGGTAACTGACATTGGAAAAAAACAAAACAAACAGGACAGCATCCTTGCCCACTGACATTGTTAGAGCGCTGGTTTTTGAGTGCGATACACGTTTCGGGTTAGTGTGTGTGTGTGTGTGTGTGTGTGTGTGTGTGTGTGTGTGTGTGTGTGTGTGTGTGTGTGTGTGTGTGTGTGTGTGATTTTTAAAATTTTATTTATCTATTTATTACTACTACTACTACTACTACCTTTTTATATTATAATTATTATTTATTTATTTATGTACGCTTATCTATTATTCATTCACCCTTTTTTTTTCTCAAGGCCTGACTAAGCGCGTTGGGTAACGCTGCTGGTCAGGCATCTGCTTGGCAGATGTGGTGTAGCGTATATGGATTTGTCCGAACGCAGTGACGCCTCCTTGAGCTACTGATACTGATACTGTGTGTGTGTGTGTGTGTGTGTGTGTGTGTGTGTGTGTGTGTGTGTGTGTGTGTGTGTTGATTATTTGCATGAAAAGAAATAATGAGGGAGCTATTTGAGTGAAACCGGTTTTATTGGGCCAAAGTTAAGTAAAACAGATTTTACTGGGGCAATATGTGAGAGAAACAGGTTTTATTAGGGCAATATTTGAGTGAAACAAGTTTTATTGGGGCAATATTTGAGGGAAATGGGTTTTATTTGGGCTATATTTGAGTGAAACATGTTTTATTCTGGTAATATTTGAGTAAAACAAGTTTTATTTGGGCAATATTTGAGTGAAACAGGTTCTATTCGGGCAATATTTGAGTGAACCAGGTTTTAGAGGAGCAGCTTCTATCTCAGTGCAAGTTTTGCGTTGAGTGAAATGCTATCTGAGTGTGTGTGCTTTATTTCTTTGCGTTTGATGAAACATTTTCGCGTTCTTGCGAGTGAAACACACATTTGCTGCGTCTGAATGAAAGTAATCTTTAGGCTTTAGGTATAACTTGGGTGAGACATTGGAGTATTGAGTGTCATTATTATTATTAATGATATCATCATCATCATCATCATCATTATTATTATTACTATTACTATCATCATTATGATTATGATGATTATTATTAACATATTATTATTATTATTATTAGCATTATCATCATTTTCATCATATCATTATCATCATTATCACTATCATTGTTACTATCATCACTATCAATTGATCTATTTATTCATTTGTTTATTTATTTTTTATTTTTTTTAGCTTTCTTTGATTGAAAAATCAACAACAACAACAACAACAACAACGAAACCAAGCCAAACCGTTCTGGCGTTATTCGCGTCAAACAAAGTTTCGCAATAGTTTATGTGCAACAACCACCCTCTCATCGCATCTCGAATCGCTCGTCTCCACATCCGCTGGCACACAGATACACAGTCTCACAGACACATACACACAGACACACACACACACACACACACACACACACGCACACACACACACCAAAACAACAACAACAACAATAAACACACATACACACACACATATACAACAACAACAACAACAACCCACACAACAAAACAACAACAATAGCAACAACAAACAAACAAACAAACAAACTAACAAACACACAAACAATACCCCATTCAATGTGAAGAAGAAGAAGAAGAAGAAGAAGAAGAAGAAGAAAGGCGAACTTTGCAACGAAGCATCGCAACGTTCACGTGAATTCGCACGAAACACGTTCTGTCAGGGTATTTATCATATGACACGAACATCCTATCTCCCACTTAAAGAATCGGATACACTTTTTCCCCTTCCGGAAATCAGTTCTGGCGAACTGTGAACTGATCTGATGAATGGACCGGAAACGCCAGCCGAAAGCCATTAAGTGTTCAGGATTTTGTTTATTTTGAAAAAAGAAAGAAAAAAAAAGGAAAAAAAGAGAGGAAAATATTCAGTGTTTATTTTGTTATTAAAAAAAACTAGAAGAAAGAAAAAAAGAAGGAAATATCATTCAGTGTTTATCTATTTATCTATTTACTTATTTATTTATTTATTTATATATTTATTTATTCATTTACTTTACTTAATCATTGATATATCTATTCATTCATTTGTTTTTTGTTATTATTTATCTATTTATATGTTTATTTATTTATTTATGTATTTATCTCTATCTATATATCTTTTATTTGTTGTTATATTTATTTATTTATTCATTTATTTATTTATTTATTTATCTATCACTCATTTACTGTACATTTGTATCCCAATGATATTTTAAATAAATAAAAAAATCATCAGCCTTAATCGATATAATCTATTTATTCCAAGCAGTATCTATATTTGTTGATCATTTGTGTTTAATTCATTTATCGATCTATTTATGCATCTATTTATGTGTTTACAAATGTGTTTCTTTTATTAAATTCTTTAGTTGAAATCAATATTTATTCAATTCAAAATATTATCTATCTATTTTTTTAATTTATTTATTCATTTATTCATCTGTATATTCATTGATGTATTTATTCATTTATTTATTCATATATTTATTTATTTTATAAGATAACATTTATCTATTTTATTCATGTATCCTTATTCATTCATTCATTTATTCATTTGATTATCTATATATTTATTCATTTATTTACTTATTAGTTTATTTCTTTATTTTATTTATTTATTTATTTATTCATTTATCTATTCATTCATTTCCTTTAGTTATTAATGTCAAGTGCAGCGTTAAAAAATAAGTTCACTTTTCAAAAACAAACACGCACGCGTCCGTGATCCGGGAAGATGTCCTGTGACGAACCTTGCATCAGCAACGGCGGTGGGTGGGTGGGTGGGTGGTGTGAGGGGTGAGGTGGGAGATGATGGTTGAAAGAAAGGAGTTGGGGGGGGGGGGGGGGGGGGGGGGGGGTGGGGGGGGGGGGGGGCAGGGAGTGGGACGGGTGACGGGGAGGTGTGTGCATGCAGTTTCAGTTTAAAGGAGACGCGTAAACGTCCGGACTGATCCGGAATAAACTGTTCGGACAGGACGTGGCTGAAGCAGAGACGGGTGAACACAGTCTTCCTGCTGGGCTTTGCATCACGAGCGGACTTGAAACGAACGAAAGACACGTGCAGCAGAGTTTTCAATGCCAATACTTCCAAACACGTCACGGAGCCAGAACTGAGGCACTTGGACAGAGCGTGTTCTGCCAAAATTAATGGTCTTGTAGATGCCGGCGCGGCGAGCTGAATGGAATAGACCAACTGGCGGAATCAATTTCCATCAGAAACTGTAGGGACCTGGAGTGCACTGGTATTGGGGGTGGGGGTAGGGGGATGGGTGTGTGTGTGTATGTAAATGCTAA
>NC_134879.1:15459277-15464277 GCF_041734735.1 Babylonia areolata
CTTGATCAGTGTTCGAGCATCGTGCTGTAATTAACGCTGCATGCACTATTCGCGAAAAACCGTCACCTCTGCTTCTTTCCAAGTTTCCTCTGGCAGCTGAAATAACTGCTGGAGAACATGCAAACTCTGTGTCTTGAACTGCTGCTTATGTCGTTCTAGGATGGACAAAGGTCACCCCCCAAAAAAAAACAACAACAACAACAAAAAAACACAAAACAAAAACCAAACAACAACAAAACAACAACAACAACAACAACAAAACAAAACAAACAAAAACCCACACACTTAGCCCAGTCCTTCCGAACTGATCCACCCATCTATCCATCCACCTATTCATCCATCCATACATAAGGATCACTCATCTTCGATCACGCGATGTGTGCATTGCTAAAACGATATAATAATAATATCTGTGTGTGTGTGTGTGTGTGTGTGTGTGTGTGTGTGTGTGTGTGTGTGTTTATCTATCTGTCTGTTTGTGTATCTATCATTTCAGCCCCTAGATGTCGTCTTTGATAGGCTTGCACATCTTATAATTACTTATCTAAATATTCATTTAAATATTCTAATCTTTGCAAATTGAACAAGACAAAGCCAGTAAACAATTCAATGAACTTGTTCAGTAACAAAGATCCTGTGTTAAAACAGACTCTCCAATGAACAGTTTGTGTGTTCATATCACACATGGAGCCCATCCCTTGTCATACAAAAGAACAGATGACAAACGGAAATCCCAAACACTTAACAATCTTTTGAAGCCGCGACAAGCTAGCCCTGCCCCCGCTCTTCCTTCACCTATCATAAGGAAGGTGTGACTCCTCAGTCAAGGATTATTACACACAGAGCCTTCAGAAGAAGTCAACACATTTTATGTTGTTTAATCAACGTATCTATCGAAGCCTGAAGCGACAGCGTCTATCGGCTCTTTCGCCGCGCACAACAAATGTCACCCTCCCCTCCTCCCGTCTCCACCGTCTCCACGGCCAATCCAATGTTTCCTTCCCATGTCATTGCCATGTCCTGAGGGTCGTAAACCACAAAGGCAAAGCTTTTGCGAGTGGCTCTTGGGACATTCGATTGGGGGTAATGGGGCTGCTGACGCAGTGATTCCGTGTGTGTGTGTGTGTGTGTGTGTGTTTGTTACATGTGTGTGGGCGGTATGGCTCCTTGTTGATCAGAGACCAACTACCGTGTGTACGTCACGTTAATGAGCCCACAAGCATCAACACACAGACACACACACACGCCTGCACACACACACACACACTCACACACACACACACACACTCACTCACTCACTCACACACACACACACACACACACACACACACACACACACACACACACACACTCACTCTCTCTCTCTCTCTCTCTCACACACACACACACACACACACACACACACACACACTTCCCGCGTTGCCAAAGTTTTGGGATAGATCTAACCATACTCGGGGCCCAGTCCAGTACTGCTATCTTTCTTTCAACACCAACAGTAGAACAGAGACGATTTTCTTCTAAAAAAACAACCCCAAAAAACGAAGGTGTAAGCAGAAGAACAGAGGCAAATAAGTGAGCGATTGTCTTGTTCCAAGTGTGGGAAAAGTCAGTTTACAGTTCATCAGTACCCAGTAAGTAAGTTGTAGCTGGAGTGATCGATGTGTGATGGGGATTAGTCAGCACTCCGACAGATGGTGAAAAGAATCTGGACAGAACAAGCGCCCTGATTACATCCACTGATACATGTATAGAACCAGCTGATACAGTGTGCAATTCCCAGTTAACCTCATCGCCAATGGGAAAAAAAATCGATATCGTGTTTACCACTGGAATTTTTGTGCCCCCCCCCTACCCCCCCTCCCCCCCAAAAAAAGAAACAAAAAACAGAAACAAAAAAACCCAAAAAAACAACAAAACAACAACAAAAAATAAAACAAAATCACATACTGATTGGCTGAAGAAATCGAAATTACTATTTAGAAACGATGTGCAACTGGGTGTGTGTGTGTGTGTGTGTGTGTGTGTGCGTGGGGGGGGGGGGAGTTGAGGGGCGGGGGTGGGTGGGGGGGGGGGCAGAAGGGGAGAGAGTGTGGGTTGGGTGAAGGAAGAAGGGTGTGTGGGTGTATGGGCATGCGTGTAGGTTGGTAGGAAGCGTCTGAAACAGAAACAGAGAGATATAAACAGAGACAGAGAGACAGAGACTGAGAGACAAGCAGAGAAACAAAGAGAGAGAAAGAGACAGAGAGAGACAGACAGACAGACAGACAAAGAAACAGAGACAGACAGACAGAGAGTAGGACAGAGAGAGAGAGACAGACAGACAGACAGACAGACAGACAGACAGACAGAGGAAAAGAAAGAGTGACAAGGCCACAGAGGTGAATAAATGGATGGGGGGTGGGGGTGGGGCATGTGTGTGTGTGTGTGTGTGTGTGTGTGTGTGTGTGTGTGTGTGTGTGTGTGTGTGTGTGTCGGGGGGCGGAGGGGGGTGAAGTGGTATCATTGTCATTACCTCTCACCATTATGTTCAATTATTTATCCTTTCGTTTCTCTCAGCACCTTTCCTCTTGTCAGTTGACTCTCTCAGACTTTTGTACACGAAAGTGTGTCTCACAAGTGACTGAGAACGTTGATGTTTTTGACTTTTTGCATTCATTATCAGTTGTTTCGCTTGTCAGTTTAACGACTTCTCTTTTACGAAGTCCTTTAAGTAATTTCCTGTAACTGTATTTAGAGGGTTGTTTTTTGTTTGTTTTGTTTTTCTTTCAAATTTCACCCACATTTTTACCCTCATTTGCCCAGTTTCCCCCAACCCTCCATTCATCCACATCTCCCACCCCTTCTAACCGATAATACTCAGATGTATTCATAAATACTTTTACAAAATGACTTCAATCACCGATATGTGTGACGGGACATTAAACAAAATTCCTTCCTTCCTTCTCTCAGACTTTGGTCCGATTCGCAGACCAAATTCTGAGTTTAACTCTCAGACTCTTATCAAATTCATTGCGGACCAAGTATTGTTCTAATGTCAAGTGCATATGCTTCCGTAACCTGACAATTAAACATATAATTTTTGACTGTAGCTTGATGAAGTCTTATGTACACGAAAGTGTGTCTTCACAAGTAACTGAGAACGTTGATGTTTTTGACTTTTTGCATTCATTATCAGTTGTTTCGCTTGTCAGTTTAACGGCTTCTCTTTTACGAAATCCTTTGAGTAATTTCCTGTAATTGTATTCAGATATATATTTTTTTTTCAAATTTCACCCTCATTTCACCCTCATTTGCCCAGTTTCCCTCAACTCTCCATTCATTTACATCTCCCACCCCTTCTAACCGATAATACTCAAATGTATACATAAATACTTTTGAACAAAATGTCTTCAAATCACCGATATGTGTGACGGGACATTTAAACAAAATTCCTCCCTCTTGTAACAGTTGCCAACAGATTTTTCAGTTCGCCCCCCTCCTCACTTGTAGAAAAGCGCTCCAGACAACGCTAAAACAAAACAAAACAAAACAGACAAGTCTTTCTTTTTACTGTTCTTGTTTTGTCGGCTAGACAAAACCATGTTTGTCTGTCAGAGCATGACAACAAGGTTGCCAAGTGTCCTCCCCAACACACACACCCGACACCCCACACACACACCCGCCCTTGTGTTTTAGCAATGTGAGACGGTCATTTTTTGTTTTTTTTGTTTTGTTTGGTTTCCATGTTTGCTTGTTTGCCTGCTTGCTTGCTTGCTAGTTTGTTTGCCTGTTCTCTCGTTCTGTTTGAAAGCTTTTCGGAGGGTGTTTCACTCCAAGGGATGCTCCTGAAATCAGGGACCGCTTCCTGTTTGTAAGGAGGTTCGTGTTGTTTGCTCATTTTCGCCCCACACTACCCAGTTCTTTTGAAGAAACAAATCGTTCATAATCGGGAGGCATATGCTGTCCGTGTGTGTGTGTGTGTGTGTGTGTGTGTGTGTGTGTGTGTGTGTGTGTGTGTGCGAACACGCGCATGTACATGTATAGACATGCTTGCACATGTATATTTAAGTATGTGTTCGCGTGTGGGCGTATGTGTAAGTGTATGTAAGTGAAAGTGTATGCGTTCGAGCGTGTTTGTACGTGTAAATGCACGAGCGCATGAACCTCCGCGTGTAATCAACGGAAAGAAAGTGCGCGAGCGCGCGTGCGTGTGTGCCGTGTGTGTGTGTGTGTGTGTGTGTGTGTGTGTGTGTGTGTATGTGTGTGTGTACGTGTACGAGTACGTGCGCGCGCACGCATGTGTGTCTGTGTGCGTCTGCGTGAGACAAACAGCACGATCAAACAGCCCATTCATCCTTCGTGAAGAACGGATTGGAGACGAGCACGTCAGAAAAGGGCCATGTAGCGGAAGCCGTTATCAACGCCAGTAGTCATCTCTTGACAGCGAGCAGCGACGAATGGAGCCACGGAGCTCTGGAGAGGACTGAGGGAGGACAGAACATGTAGCTTCATGATACTTTCGTGGACATGGATGGAGACTCTATGGGAGTAGAAAGCAGCACTTGTGCTCGAAAAAGTACTAATAATTATGTTAAGTCTGTTTTCTTTTGTTTAGTTTCAGCTTATGTTTATGTTATCGGTTTTGAAACTGTTCTTGAACTGATCAGAAATGCAAAATAATCGTTTCACTACAGTCTTCTGCGTACACTTGAATAGCGTCGAAATTCGCAATGAAAAATCAATGAGCAAGCCCTTCACTGTCACCACAAGAAAAAAGAAAACAGTCAATGCATAATCAGCAAGCACTTAAAAAATCTATTATGCGGTGGAAATAATACAATAATATGCTCTTGCTTTGTCAGTTTGTCAATAACAATGGGTGTGAGTTTAGGCCAGTGAAGACCTGGAAAGTTTAGTTTGGGAGAGGCACAACAGAGGAGGCATACAATTGAGAACTGCAAAGAGAAAGTCCAATATCGACGAAGACTGAACAAAAAAAGAGATACCTATTCTGTCAGCAC
>NC_134879.1:15469277-15471777 GCF_041734735.1 Babylonia areolata
GCAGCTTTTTGTATTTGTATTTGTATTTCTTTTTATCACAACAGATTTCTCTGTGTGAAATTCGGGCTGCTCTCCCCAGGGAGAGCGCGTCGCTACACTACAGCGCCACCCATTTTTTTGTATTTTTTCCTGCGTGCAGTTTTTTTTATTTGTTTTTCCTATGGCAGTGGATTTTTCTACAGAATTTTGCCAGGAACAACCCTTTTGTTGCCGTGGGTTCTTTTACGTGCGCTAAGTACATGCTACACACGGGACCTCGGTTTATCGTCTCATCCGAATGACTAGCGTCCAGACCACCACTCAAGGTCTAGTGGAGGGGGAGAAAATATCGGCGGCTGAGCCGTGATTCGAACCAGCGCGCTCAGATTCTCTCGCTTCCTACGCGGACGCGTTACCTCTAGGCCATCACTCCACATAATAAGGGGGGTAGTTGGCCCTTTGGGAACCATCCCAACGCCGACTGTCCTAAAGCCCTCTTGGCCAGGAGAGAGTGGGGATATAACTCGGGTAAGGCACTCTCCACTATCATCAAATTCTAGCCCAGATAGTCAGGACGGCGGTTCCCCTCCTCTGCTGTTCTGGTGGTCATAGTCGGACACGACTGGCTATTATAACACTATTTCAGCTGGCATGCTGACAATGTGTCCTTTTCATCTCACAAACGCCTATGTCCCACCACATTTTTGTTTACATCTCGCGCAGGTACATATCCAGGTAGGTAATGCCCATGTGTTTAAGAATCAAGAAGTAGCGAGTTTCCATGCATGTTCTTCCCCCCCCCACCCCCTTCCCTCCCACTAAACCTCTACTTGTGTAGGTCTGGGTCATAATCTTTTAGGTGAGATGGAGAATCTGAATTTTCGTGTCTAGAATGATACATTCAGTGCCCATGAAAGAAACAATGGCAACATTCTGTTTTGAAAACAACAGCAAAAACAAAACAAAACAAAACAAAACAAAACAACAACAATAACAAAAAAAATCACCACCACTAACAACCTATACTTTTCTCAAGCAAACAAAACATGCACATTGTTGTGGAGTTTTCTCCCTCCCCGGGGGGGACGGAGCGAGCGAGGGGGGGGGACGGGGGGGGGGAACATCAGCCCCCAAATTTCACACATAAAAAAGTTTAGTAACAAGAAAGCAATGCAATAGAATGCAATGCAATGCAATGCAGTGGTGGAATATTGTGCCTTCATGCATGCACATTTTGGAGACGGACGCAGCAGGAAACTTCCTGAAGGGATGGGCGGGGGGGGCGGGAGGGGGGGGAGGGAGGGGGGGTGACTCTGTGTGTGTGTGTGTGTGTGTGTGTGTGTGTGTGTGTGTGTGTGTGTGTGTAGATTTGAGTGTATGTGTGTGTGTAGATGTATGTCGATGTGTGTGTGTGTGTATTTATTTATCTGTCTATATATGCGTGTGTGTGTGTGTGTGTGTGCGTGTGTGTGTGTGTGTGTGTGTGTGTGTGTGTGTGTGTGTGTGTGTGTGTGTGTGTGTGTGTGTGTAGATGTGTGAGTAAGCGTGTGTGTGTGCTGGGGTGGGGGGGGTTGGTTGGTGGGGTGTGTGTGTGTGTGTGTTTGTGTGTGTGTGTGTGTGTGTGTGTGTGGACAGGGTAGGGGTGAGGTGGTGGTGGTGGCGGGGGGTGGTATAGAAGAGGGGGCGGGTGGGGGGCGGGTGGGGGGCGGGGGGTGGCTGGGTGTGTGTGGTGGGGGGGGGGGGAGGGGGCTGGGGGAGGGGCATAAACACAACTGTTGTAAACAAGCACGTTCAGACAAGCGAAGACAGATGACCACGCCTGGAGGCAAAGGCTATAAAAAAAAGGCCAAGCGAACTCCTCGTGTGATAAAAAAAAAAGAAACCGGGAAATATTTCCCCCGGTTTTTTTTTTTTTTTTTCTTTCTTTCTTTTTTCCTGATAGTGCCCATGCAGTCTCCGTGTGGTTGGCATGAGGAGGGATGGAAGGGGGGAAAAAAGACACACACACACACACACACACACACACACACACACACACACACACACACACGACCAGGACAAACACCCTGATTGCGTCTGCTGACATATATACACGCAGCTCAAACTGATCCAGTACACAGTTTTCCAAGTTGATTTCGTTGCAAATGGGAAACAATCGATTTTTCTGTTGGGGAAAGGTCTGCAAACTAGGATTGAAGAAATCGAAAATGTTATTTGGCGACGATGTGTATGTGTTCATCTCTCTCTCTCTCTCTCTCTCTCTCTCTAACTTAAATCTCGCAAATCTCGAACCAGCACCTGTGTGTGTGTGTGTGTGTGTGTGTGTGTGTGTGTGTGTGTGTGTGTGTGTGTGTGTGTGTGTGTGTGTGTGTGTGTGTGTGTGTGTGTGTGTGTGTGTGTGTGTGTGTGTGCGCGCGCGTGTATTTGATTGTGTCTGGGATTCCAAATCGTTTTTGAACAAAGATCGTTAATGTTTCAATGTCAGACAGGAACAACAAAAAAGGATTATATCTGGACGTGG
>NC_134879.1:15481777-15486777 GCF_041734735.1 Babylonia areolata
TTCTTGTCAGTTTTTGTTTTTTTATCATGTCAGTTTTTGTACAATGCAATGTTTCTATATTCTGTGGAAGTCCAAGTCTTTTTTCTCATGTTTTGTCATTTCTCAATGCAATTTTTATTCCATTTTCTGAAGTTTAAGCCAACTACCTCGAATGAAAAATGGTTAAGTTGTCTCCGACTGAGCGCGTTTTCTCTCTACTGGTAACCCTATTGCTGGGAGGACAAAAGAAAGTGGCAGAGAAAAGGACGATAATTCCAGATCCCCCCAAAACCCATTTATGTACAAAGTGACCCTTTTCCTTAACTTGGCTGTTGGCCATTCTTCCCTTTCCGCTTATCTTCAGACATTACGCGTCTGAAAGGGAGGGAAAGGTTTACGAGGTGGGGAGGGTCATATTCGTGAACTAGACGTTCTCCTCTCACCCCCTGGAGCACTCACGATCCCGGGATTGACGATGGCAGCGCCAAGTGACCTGGAACGGGCAGAATGGCCGGCTGCTCAAGTGTAATGGGAAGGGGCCAACTATAAAGACGCCCGGTGACGTTAGATACACACCGAACTGTGATTGGCTGGGATAAAAGCCTCGTTTCGGGTTGAGCCTGCGACCTGGTGACGACCAGGACCAATCAGAGAGAGACAGTGCTGAAGGGGACACGTTTATTTTTTTTTTATGTTTTGGTTTCATTGAAGTTGGGTGATGCTATTGGTGGAGAATGTTTAACTCTCTCCATACGAACGGCGAAAGAGACGACGTTAACAGCGTTTCACCCCAATTACCATCATCAAAATATTGCAAGCGGAAGGCTCTTATACTGAAGAGGTGAATGTTGACAAAGAATACCACAATTCTGACGACGGAAGCTAAAGGTTGGGTCATTCAGACACCCACTGGATATCCGAGGGGTCTGTGTTGAGGAGAAGAGAGGAATGGCCGTACTGAGTGAGTTAAGCTTTGGTGAGTGTGAAAGCGGGTTGGTGGAAATTGGGTATGTGGGAAAGGGGAAATTTAACAGAGCTTTCTGTTCATCAGGTAATTCAAATAAAGAATATATACGGTTTGTCTATATTGTCCTGACTCACACTAAACTTATTAAAAAAAAAAAAAAGGACACAAGTCACCCGAAATATATGTATTTTATTGCAGGATAATTTGGGTGGTTTCTGAAGACAGAAGAGGTGTAAATCAATGAATAATCTATTATGAGCTATATACATTTCAGTTTGTAAAATCAAATCAAATTATAGTGCTTAGAGCCTCGAGTTTTAACTCACTCCGTACGGCCAGTCCTCTCTTCTCCTCTACACAGACCCCTCGGATGTCCAGTGGGTGTCTGAATGACCCAACCTTTAGCTTCCGTCGTCAGAATTGTGGTATTCTTTGTCAACATTCACCTCTTCAGTATAAGAGCCTTCCGCTTGCAATATTTTGATGATGGTAATTGGGGTGAAACGCTGTTAGCGTCGTCTCTGTCGCCGTTCGTATGGAGAGAGTTAATGTCATCTTACGTGGTAATCAGTAAAACAACAACAACGAAGTAAATAAATGAATAAAGAAAAAAACAAAAGAAGCTAAGATTCACAACTAACGGAGGAAACTAAAACAAAAACGCTTTTAAACAAACAGGTAAGCAGGTAATGCACACATACACACCCACATACCTACCTGCATGCATCATACAAGAAATTAAAAAAAAAAAAAAAAGAACATATACACGTCAGCAATTTGGTTTGATATGTCTGTTTACACTTTTTGAACACTAAGATTGAAAATGTTACTTTCTTTCTCTTAAGACACACACACACACACACACACACACACACACACACACACACACACACACACACACACACACACACACACACACACACACAGAGAGAGAGAGAGAGAGAGAGAGAGAGAGAGAGAGAGAGAGAGAGAGAGAGAGAGAATACGACATTATTAAAAAAATAAAACACGTTCAAAACTACCAAATCGCGTGCACCACATACGCCAATGCCCGCTCCATCCCCCACCCCTCCTCTCTCTCCACTGACTCCCCGTCCCAAACACACACACAAACACACACACACACACACACACACACACACACACACACACGTGCGCACGCACTCAGAAACGCACTCTGTTTCTCTCTGCATTTCTTTCGAAGTGCACTTGCCAGTACCCCCCTAAAAAATAAAACTTTGAAAAAAAACCCCACTCACACAGAGTTAAAAAACAAAAAACAAAAAAAAACACAAACCAACAACAAAACAGCAAAACTCAAAAAATAAAACCAGGTCATGGATAAAAGCGAAACGGCAAACCGGAAGCAGCGTCACAAGAACGGAGTCATCAAGAACCCGGCCATGCCAACGAGAAATGGGCAGTATGGCGATACTGTTGGGGGGGGGGGGGGGGGGGGGGGGGGGGGGGGGAAGGAAGAAGAAGAAGAAGAAGAAGAAGAAGAAGAAGAAAGTAAAGCCTGACAAGCAAACCGAGGCAAAAAGTATGAGAAGGAAAAAAAGAGAGGCGAGGGAGGGGGAGGGGGAGGGGGAGTGGGGAGAGAGGTGCCGGGGTGCTGGGGGAGGGGGGGGGGCGTGGGGGGGGGGCCGGGGGGTGTGTGCGAAGGAGACAGGGAGAGTTTCAGTTTCAGTAGCTCAAGGAGGCGTCACTGCGTTCCGACAAATCCATATACGCTACACCACATCTGCCAAGCAGATGCCTGACCAGCAGCGTAACCCAACGCGCTTCGTCAGGCCTTGAGAGAAAAAAAACCCAGATATGCACCAAGCATGCAGTTTCACAGATATGAAAGCACAGTCAAATACATATAAACGTACATGAGCTCCAATACACACACACACACACACACACATCACACACACACACACACACACATTACCCTGCACCTCCTCTACCCCCCTCCTCCACACACTCATTTCTAGTCTATGTGTCGCAGCTTCCACAGGGATACAGATTGGGATTTGGTGCTGGATGAGTGAGAGGAGTGTGACTGTTGGGATGGTAGATCTATCGACGGTGCGGAGTGTTGCTAACTGGTACGCCTTGGCAGCGAGAGAGTCTGAGTACACTGGTTCGAATCCCACAGTCGCCAGTATTTTCTCCCCCTTCCACTGGACCTTGAGTGGTGGTCTGGATGCTAGTCATTCGGACGAGACGATAAACCGAGGTCCCGTGTGCAGCATACACTTAGCGCACGTTAAAAGAACCCACAGCAATAAAAGGGTTGTTCCTGGCAAAAATTCTTTAGAAAAAAACCCCCACTTCGACAGGAAAACAAATAGAACTGCAGGCAGGAAAAAGAATGAGTGGCGCTCTCAGTGTAGCGACGCGCTCTCCTTAACTAGGGTAAACATCTCGAATTTCACCCAGAGAAATATATGTATTTCTGTTTGTATTTCTTTTTATCACAACAGATTTTCTCTGTGTGAAAATCGGGCTGCTGTCCCTAGGGAGAGCGCGTCGCTACACTACAGCGCCACCAAATTTTTTTGTAATTTTTCCTGCATGCAGTTTGATTTGTTTTTCCTATCGAAGTCGATTTTTCTACAGAATTTTGCCAGGGACAACCCTTTTGTTGCCGTGGGTTCTTTTACGTGCGCTAAGTGCATGCTGCACACGGGACCTCGGTTTATCGTCTCATCCGAATGACTAGCGTCCAGACCCACCACTCAAGGTCTAGTGGAGGGGGAGAAAATATCGGCGGCCGAGCCGTGATTCGAACCAGCGCGCTCAGATTCTCTCGCTTCCTAGGCGGACGCGTTACCTCTAGGCCACCAGTCCACTGTGACGAAAGAGTAATACAATACAACACTTTTCAATACAATAAATGCAATACAATACAATACAATACAAAACAATACAATACAATATCATGGTGAATGTTATTCTACTTTTCTTGACCCTGTTTCTGATCACTCACTCAGATCCCACTGAGGTGAAGCTTAGGATGGGGGGGGGGGGGGGGGTGGGGGGGGGGAGATGCGGGGGTGGGGGTGGGGGGTGTGGGTGTAGGGGGGTACAGCGGGAAGCAAAATTTAGCCACACAAGCCAGAGCACACAAGAGGCTCCAAGCCAAAACTTTGCCTGTTCCTATTCCTGATGATGGTGCCAGAAACTGTCCCCTTCCTTGACAACCGAATCCCTGACCCCCCCCCCCCCCCCCCCCCCCACTACCAACCAATCATCACCACAACACCACCTTCTCGCCTGACCCCTAACTTCAAGTGTGCGTTCTTTTGAATATAAACTGTGTGTCACGTTGGGAGGTATCAAAATAAACAGCGCCTCTGCACCTCACCTGCCCCTTATTTCAAGTGTGGATTCATGTAGATATGAATGTGTTGCCACGTTGAGGGTATTAGAATAAACAGTGCCACTGCTTCACCGTGGCTCATGCGTGCATGCACGCGTGCTGGCACAGAGTGAAAAGGAGAGAGAGGGAGAGGGAGGGAGAGAGAGAGGGGGAGAGAGAAAGAGAGAGAGAAAGAGAGAGTGAGCGAGAGAGCGAGACAGAGGGATAGGAGGGAAAATGAGAGTAACAGTAAGAGAACTCGAACTCGAACTCGATCTCGAACTCGAACTCGAATAGTTTAATTAGTATAGGCCATGGCCCCTTCTGAAGGGGGTACAGCATTTGTGAATAATTCACACACATTTTCATAGTAACTCATTGAAAAAGTAATATACTGACAGAAGACATTACAAAAGCAGTTAGTTAAATCAGCTAAGCATAATGATGCGTCTCTTAAAAGCTTTGTATGAATACATACACACATTCCTTACTATTGGTTCACTTCGAGATGCCATAAGCAACGCAGTCCGGAACAGGGAAGGATCCTGATAATACTTTTGTGGAATATACTTTATACGTAAATCACGATAACAGTAAGAGAGAGGGGGAGAGGGAGAGAGAGAGAGAGAGAGAGAGAGAGAGAGACAGACAGACAGACAGACAGAGACAGAGACAGAGAGAGAGAGCGGGGGAAGCAAAGGG
>NC_134879.1:15496777-15509277 GCF_041734735.1 Babylonia areolata
CAGACTGGCTGGCATAAGATTTTTTTTTCTCTCTCTGTCTCTGTCTCCCCCCCCCTCTGTGTGTGTGTGTGTGTGTGTGTGTGTGTGTGTGTGTGTGTGTGTGTGTGTGTGTGTTTCTGTGTGTAAGTGATTGTACGCGAGTGTGTGTGTGTGTGTGTGTGTGTGTGTGTGTGTGTGTGTGTGTGTGTGTGTGTGTGTGTGTGTGTGTGTGTGTGTGTGTGTGTGTGTGTGTGTGTGTGTGTGTGATTGTGCGCGAGTGTGTTTGTGCTCGAGTGTGTGTGTGTGTGTGTGTGTGTGTGTGTGTGTGTGTGTGTGTGCACCCCAGCGTCTTGTGTGGGTTTGCGAGCGAGCGATCAGGTGATAGAGCGAATGAGAAAGAGAGAGAGAACGAACGAACGAAATTGTTTAAATTGAACTTTGGCCATGGACCACAATTCAAAACCAGGGGACTGGGGGTGGGCATGGGAAGGGGCATTATAACACTTGAATAGATGACACAATATCATAATGTTCATGGACTTGACATTAATTCTACTTAATTAGGTCTGAGTATATGATTTCTCCTTTTGATTGCATGGAAAATAAAGTTTGATACATGGAAATTTCTCTGCTTCTTGTTTGATCGCAGAAGTGAACTAAGAGACATGTTTAAGCAGTCTTGAAGAAATTTTGTCCGTAAATCATTATATACAGAACAAACAACAAATGGTATTCATCTTGTAGTTCACCTTGGCAAAAAGGACAATGCTTTAAAACATCATTTTCAGTGTACCTATTAACATTGTTATTTAAAGGAAGCACATTAAATCTGGCCTGAGACAACTCAACTCTGAAACAATATTCATCAGCATTTGTTATGTACTTTTCTTTTTCAAATATAACTTTGAATGATCTGTAGAATGAATATCTGTCTCTATCACTAATAGTACCCGACCATTCTCGAATGAAGATGTTGCGTGTCAGTCTCATAATCACTGAAAGAGAGAGAGAGAGAGAGGGAGAGAGAAAGGGACAGAGACAGAGACAGACAGATAGACAGACAGTGTGTATGTGTCTGTGAGTGCGAGCGTTTGTGTACGTGTGTGCGTTCGCGTGTGCGTGCGTCCGCGCTTTTCCCTCCCTCACTGAGCCGTGTGATGAATGTGACAACGTCGGATGTGAACATCTGCTTCAGTTGACAGTTTAATTTCCGCTACAGTCTCACTCGCTCTGGACAAATTTTTAGTGTCATCACATCGGTCGATTTATTTTTGGTACGTCAAATCCTTTCAACAGCTTATCACTGTAGGCAACCTAGGGATGATTAATTCGTGTGATTTTTGTCAAGAAAATTAGTCTGACCCATAGTACGATGTCGTCGTCGTCGTCGTTGTTGTTGAAAAGAACAAATTTGCTCCCCGATCGCAATGTCGCTAATTAATTGAATTTTTCATTCCATACATTTCTTGATTAGACTTTACCTCTGCGTTTTGTTGTGGTTTGTTTGTTTCCCATCATTTGCTGTGGGAGTTGGGAGCGAAGAAGGGGGAGGAGGGGGTGGGAGTGTGGGGGGCCTGGGGAGGGGGAGGGGTGCGGGTGGGGGTGGGGGTGGGGGTGGGAGGGAGATTAGGGTTCGGTCTATGGCCGGCCGGCTACTGCCCAGAGTTGAATATTCTGTTACCTTTTTAAACTTCCTCGTGTCAATACAAGAACCTTTGGTGAACGTTCGATTGTTCCTTCTTTTGCTGCTTCTCACATCTGGAACAATAACCTTCCTCATCATATCCGTGCGTGCATCTGATTCTGTCTCTACTTTTCGCTCATCACTAAAAAAACAAGAGAGGCAAGGCCTTCAAGACTCACTTGTTTTTTTATGTATTGAGTATAATTTCAAAATGTAATGTTTAAGATGAGAAAGATCAGTTTAAAGCAAATTAAGTCCCCTAGCATTAATTACAGAGTAATTTCCCTTCTTTACTATCTGCACCAAAACGTTTGCAAAATAAATAAAACTTCCATGCTTAGCAAAAGAAGTTCCTGTTTGAACAAAAAATTATAATAATGACTGCTCTTGTTGTTGTGTCAGAATATCAGATCAAAGTGCCAAGTTTAGAGAATACAAAAAATATAAATATAACAGTAAATGCAGTTTGCATATAATTAGGCTTCATTTTTTATTTTTTTGTGCCCATCCCAGAGGTGCAATATTGTTTTAAACAAGATGACTTGAAAGAACTGAATTTTTCCTATTTTTATGCCTAATTTAGTGTCAACTGACAAAGTATTTGCAGAGAAAATGTCAATGTTAACGTTTACCACGGAGACACAGACACACACACAGACACACACACAGACAGACAGACAGACACACACACACACACACACACACACACACACACACACACACACACAACCGAACACCGGGTTAAAACATAGACTCACTATGTTTACACAAGTGAGTCAAAAACCTTATCTTTTTAAAACCTATCTATAAGCACTCTCAGCTTCCTTTGTTCTCCAGCACCACCCATGTCAGCTCACTTTTGGATGTATGAAGAGTGGGAAAGGGAGAGTGTGTGTGTGTATCTGGGAGGGGACGGGGAGGGTGGGGTGGGGGAGAGGGGGGGAGGGGTTTTGAGAAAGAGTGTTCATGAATAATTTATAACTTGTAATAATTTTCTTTCATGTAAAGTGCCCTGAGCTCTTAGAGAGTAAGGGCGCCATATAAATGTACATTATTATCATTATTATCATATTAAATATCATATCATTATCATCATCATTATTATTCTCCATGGGCATAGATGGGACACGCCACTCCTAAACCTACTGATGACGTCTAGTCGAGTGACGTTATTTTGATTTCGAGTCATGATTTATGAAACATTTTGCTTGAAGACGAGCTTTTGGCTCGAAACGTTGCGCCTCTTTTGTATCATGTAAGTCAACTTTTCTTAGAAAAAAAGATTCTTTTAGTCTACCCCCTGACGGGCGCCATGGCCGAATGGTTAAAGCGTTGGACTTTTGATCTGAGGGTCCCTGGTTCGAATCACGGCGACGGCGCCTGGTGGGTAAAGGGTGGAGATTTTTACGATCTCCCAGGTCAACATATGTGCAGACCTGCTAGTGCCTGAACCCCCTTCGTGTGTATATGCAGGCAGAAGATCAAATACGCACGTTAAAGATCCTGTGGTCCATGTCAGCGTTCGGTGGGTTGTGGAAACAACAACAACATCCAGCATGCACAGCCCCGAAGACGGAGTGTGGCTGCCTGCATGGCGGGGTAAAAACGGTCATACACATAAGGGCCCACTTGTGTGCATACGAGTGAACGCAGAAGAAGAAGAAGAAGAAGAAGTCTACCCTCTTACTGTAAATCACCTGACAGTTCTGCAGATGTCTGTGTCTGTACCTTTCGCGATGAAACGACTGTTGTCGCCGGAGGGACACTCACTTTCGCTTTCACTTTCACTGCGTTGACGGCCACAATCATCAATTTTGATTTTTACGCCGTTTGGTTGGGTTGCGATGAAAGAAAAACAAACTACAGAAAACGACAGACCTAGTCTGAAAACCTAGTCCTACTCTAGGTGGGTTCTCCAGCAGGCTACTATCACTTCACTTTTCGCACTTCCGAGCTAGCCGGTCCCTTGCTAGCAGATCTAAGACAGCAGGGCCCCCCCAATTTTTTTTTAAAACCAACAAAAGTATTGGGGTAAGAGTGGGGGTGGGGAGGGGGAGGGGGGGGGGGGGGGTAAGGGACCTATTATCTAATTAACTACTGACTGGGGGGGCACCCTAGACTTAAAGGTGTCCAAGGTGTCTGCTGCCATAGCTGTTTCAGGAACGCCAACTAAGTGGGTGTTCTCTGCGTATGTTGAATCACAAACGCCACTGAAATGGGGCGTTGGCTTTTTAGAGGTAGCGTGACTGCCTTGAAAGAGAGAGATTGAGAGAGAGAGAGAGAGAGACAGAGAGACAGACAGAGAGAGAGAGAGAGGGAGGGAGTAGTGCGTGTGGGTGCGTGTCTGTGTGTTAGAGAGAGAGAGAGAGAGAGAGAGAGAGAGAGAGAGAGAGAGATGGATGGATGGTTTATTCATATAAGGCCATTGCCCCTCATGAGCGGGGTAAACAATGTACAACGATATAGTTTCTGCATTTGACTAATAATCTTAATCCTAATGAGTTCAGTAATCATGAAGTCATTACCGATCGCAACTGGAATGCTTTGTATAAATAAATTGAAAAATTCATCACAATCCGTTCATTACAAGAAACCCTAAGTAAACTTAACCGTAGTCGACTTGGAATTATTTTATTTTATTTATTTTTTCTCAAGGCCTGACAAAGCGCGTTGGGTTACGCTGCTGGTCAGGCATCTGCTTGGCAGATGTGGTGTAGCGTATATGGATTTGTCTGAACGCAGTGACGCCTCCTTGAGGTACTGAAACTGAAACTGACTTGGATACCTATAGAATTTTGATGGAATATATTGTGCTCTCGCATCAGTCAATGCTGGACAATACAAAACAAAATGCAACTCATCTTCTTTTCCAGTTTTGCATAATGGACAAACTGAATCTATTTCAAGAGAGAGAGAGAGAGAGAGAGAGAGAGAGAGACTGTGAGCACAGGTTCAAATTCCACACTCGCCAATACTTTCTCCCCCTCCACTAGACCTAGAGTGGTGGTCTGTAGCCAGATGCATTGCTCGGACGGAAGAGCCTAGTATGAACGTGCACTGGCTGGCCAGGCCACCGATTTTTATTATTATTATTATTTTTTTTAATCCTAACAACTGCGCAATCTTCGACAACCTCCCCAAATTACGACAGAATCATCAGTAGAATAATGTTGGTCGTATAAAAGAAGAAGAAGAAGAAGAAGAAGAAGAAGAACCCGCTACTAACTGTGTGTAGTATGGAACTGACCAATGGCGTAGTTCGGTCAACGCCATAGGCACTTAGTCACGTGTAACTGTCAAAAAAGTTAGAACCAAGCAATGCAACTGGCACCTGGACACTAAGGCATTCTGATGAGAAAAATAAACCGAGGTCCCGTGTGTAGTATGCAGTTTGCGCACGTAAAAGAACCTATGACAGGACAACATTACACTTACGGGCAGAAGAAAAGGGGTGGCGCTGTCACTGTAGCGACGCGCTCTCCCTGGTCAGAGAGAGCAGCCCGAAATTCAAACCGAGGGAAAAAAAAAAAAAAAAGTTCAAGGCAAAGAGCAAAACCAAATGACTCAAACAGCAGTGCAGGATCTCCTCTGGTGTGTGGTCTTTTGGCAACCTAACGCGGGTATACTGGCTCCTTGTGTGTGGACTGCCGACACCACTGGGACAGTAGCTTACTAGACGTTGTGAGGCTGAGCGTGTGGGGTTCAGGATTGACACCATTAACTGCACGGGTGTTATGGGCACCAAAAACAAATTAAAAAAGAAGAAAGAGAGAAAAAAAAGAAAGAAAAAAAAGAAAACGAAACAACCAAACAAATAAACGATGAAGAGAAAAAAAAGTCATATCAAACTAATTTTTGTCAGAATAGCGTTGCGTTGTGGTAAAAAACGAAAACAGAAACAACAACAAAAGACCTGAAGTATATATATATATATATATATATATATATATATATATATATATATATATATATATATATATATATATAAGGAAAAAAAGAAGAAAATAATACATTTAACAAATCCAAAACGAACATAAAACCCAGTTTACCAGGAAAATAATGACAAAAAAAAAAGAAAAAAGAAAACAAAAAGAGAAATGTACACACACACACACACACACACACACACACACACACACACACACACACACACACACACACACACACACACACATACACACACACACAATTCAATACACACCACAATCTCTTTAGACTTTTTCTTATAATAATCTACCTTTCCTCTGATACATAACATGAACACTTTTTTTTTACACTAATATTTACATGCACTCCCTTTCCTTTATACACTACTTGACTCCTTTCCGTCTAAAAACAATTATAGTGAATAGACGTTAAACTGAAGATAACACACACACACACACACACACACACACACACACACACACACACACAAATCCCGCACCTCTACACAAAAGAACAGTGCTTTGTAACACACAGAGTGTATAATATGTGCACCTATATGTATGGACGTAAAAGTGAAATGATTATGCCGTGAGAAAAAAAAAAGAAAAAAAAGAAAAGGAAAGAAAAAAAACTAAAGAAAAAGAAATGGGACATATAACAACAGACTTCATGTTGAACAGGACTGCAGGACTCACCGTCTTTGAATCAAACAGAAAAAAAGAAAAAAAAAAGAAAACGTTTGATAACTCAAACCGCGCTATCATGACAGTGATATATATATATACCTCGGAAATGAAGAGGAAGAAGAAGAGGAAGAAAGCGTGGAGAAGAAGAAGGGCTTTTGTTACAAACGATTTTCATATATATATATATATATATATATATATATATATATATATATATATAATCTAAACCGAATTAATATGCGTTTGCCCTAGGAGAATGCATTATCTAAACGTCAGCCTAAAACCCGTATTTTCTCAGGAGAGCGAAGCTATTTCTAAACATCGGGAAAAAGAACGCCGAACTGGAAGATTAATGGAAGTGATAGAGGTTAAAAAAAAAGAAAAAAAAAGAAAAAAAGAAAAACAAAGTGTAAAAAAGAAGAAGAAGAAGAAGAAGAAGAAGAAGAAGAAGAAGAAGAAGAAGAAGAAGAAGAAGAAGAAGAAGAAGAAGAAGAAGAAGAAGAAGAAGAAGAAGAAAACAATGGGTTAAAAATGAAAATAGAAAAGAAATAAACAATGATTCAGATGCACCATGGCTGAAAGTTTATGTCTGTATGTCTGTCTGTCTGCCTGTGTGAATTTATTGGAGGTGGGGTGGGGGTGTGTGTGGTGTGTGTGTGTGTGTGTGTGTGTGTGTGTGTGTGTGTGTGTGTGTGTGTGTGTGTAAGCTGCAATTATTTTTTTGTGACGTTTTAATTAATGTGGACTTGCTGATGAATGAATGTCGTTTCGATATCCTCGTGCGCTTACCGAATTCTTCTATTTTAAGCCAAAGCCAATAAAGAGTCTTGAACAAGTCTTGAGGTACAGAGGCTCACTGCACGAGGACACCACTGGTGACATCACCTCATAACCTTAAACCCACCAAAGAACAGAGACTGTTTTTGAATACCTTGACCATTGTGCTTCGCACTCTCCTGACAGTGTATCCTCGCCACTTTTTTGTTTGTTGGTTGGTTGGTTTTTGCTGAAACTTTCTCATGATGCTGTTTCGTCAACAGAGAGAGAGAGAGAGAGAGAGACGGGGTGGTATTGGGTGTGTGAGAGAGAGAGAGAGGCGGAGAGAGAGAGAAGAAGAGAGAGAGAGAGAGGGGAGAGACACACAGAGAGAGGAAGATAGACAGACAGACAGAGAGGGGGAAAAGACAGACAGACAGACAGAGAGAGAGAGAGATCGAAAGACAATTAGTTAGACCTATGGACCTAGGCGGAGGTAAATTGACATGGGGAGAGGAAAATGGAGAGACAGACGGAGGCAGACAGACAGATACACAAACAGACAACACATACACACACACACGAAGGCACATGGATTAACTCTCTCCATACGAACGGCGAAAGAGACGACGTTAACAGCGTTTCACCCCAATTACAACCATCAAAATATTACAAGCGGAAGGCTCTTATACTGAAGACGTGAATGTTGACAAAGAATACCACAATTCTGACGACGGAAGCTAAAGGTTGGGTCATAGAGACACCCACTGGACATCCGAGGGGTCTGTGTAGAGGAGAAGAGAGGACTGGCCATACTGAGTGAGTTAAAAATACTGGTGCGGAGATTAATTAAAACAAAGCGTGCGACTTTTCTGTCCACAGAAAAGGAACAAAAATACTGTTGAAAATGGAAATAATGATTGGCTTTAATTTCCTGTGATGAACTAATGGACTGAAAGACGGTGGTGGAGGAGCAGAGGCAGAAGGAAGCCTGATGTAGGCGGGACCGTGGATTCATTTCACTGTTTCAGTTTCTCAAGGAGGCGTCACTGCGTTCAGGACAAATCCATAATTATACACGACACCACATCTGCTAGGCAGATGCCTGACCAGCAGCATAGACCAATGCTTTTAGTCAGGCCTTGAGTGCATGCATAATAATTATTATTTGTGCACCTACCAAAAGTGGATTTCTTCGACAGAATTTTGCCAGAGGACAACACTTTTGTTGCCATGGGTTCATTTTTTTTTTTTTTTTTTGCAGTGCGCCTAGTGCGTGCTGCACACGGGGCTATCAGTTTATCGCCTCATCCGAATGACTAGATATTCAGTTTGATTTTCCAGTCAAACTTGGGAAGAGAGAGGGCGAGAGCGGGAATCGAGCCCAGACCCACCCACGGGCACTGTACTGGCGGCAGATGAAATGAAATGATGGTGCTTAGAGCCTCGCCGACCACTGAGGCCATCTCAAAGCTATCGCCACGTTAATACCTACTACAAGGGTAAAAAACAACAACAACCAAACAATTAAAACGAGTCACCACTTTAAACTTTCCACTCAAAGTTTAAAAAAACTTCCATAGTTTAAAACCTTCAAATCTGATTAAAAATGTTCACTTCTTTCAAGAAGTCCATCAGCACCCACGGAGGGACATCACGAAACAAGGTCTTCAAAGAAACCGCCGTGTAATGTCTGTGTCTAACGTCATGCAGATCCCAACAGTCAAGGAGCACGTGCACGTGTTTCACGGTGAGAGGCTCATCATAGGGAATACATCGAGGGGCCTCTTCTCCCCCTTCAACAAGTAAGAATGAGTAAAAAAAAAGAGAAAAAAAAAGTGTGCTCCGCATGCAGTCTTAACAAACATTCTTCCGCCTTCCTCCTTCATCTTCAACACTTTGCTTTTGCTGCTGCCCATCCATGTCACTTTCCACGCATCAGCCAACCGTTCACTTGATTTCGTTTTTTTAATTTTTTTTTTTTATGTGGGCTGAGCTGGACGTGGGTGAACTAGTCTTTGGGATGCTGTTTCGATTAACCTTTATTTATTTATTTATTTATTTATTTTAGCCTATTTTGGGTTCTCTTCAAAGGTTATACGACCCGACGAGTAGCCTGGTCATCCCTGTAATGGCCCATTTCCGATCGGCCGTGGGCTACAAACAAACATGTAACATGAAACAGCAACTGCACTCCGTGGCTGAGCGAGTGCAAAAGCAGAGACAGAGACAGAGTGTTCTTGGGTTCTTCTTGTTTATAACCCAGCCGACCACACAGGGCCATATCAGGACTGTCAAACCATATAAATGCTCAACCGCGTCAACAAAAAACTGTCACATCTACAACCCCCCCCCCCCCCCCCCACGACCCCCCTGCGAAAAAACAAAAACAAAAACAAAAAACCAACAACAAAAAAACCAACAACAACAACAACAAACACAACAAAAACAAACAAACAAACAACAACAACAACAACAAAAAACCACACACACACTAGGACAAACCCGCAAAACAGTTCATGACACAATATCCCAACCATTCAGTTCCTTATGGCAAATAAGACAAGGCCATGCTGAGGACGCCAGCAATTCCGCTTAATTCATCATTCCCAGATTTAAAAAAAAAAAAAAAAATTGTAAAAAGGGAAAAAAACAAACTTCAAAGCGAAACAAAAAATAAATTAAAAAGGCCATATAGGCAAATAACACTGCAGAATGGGCATCTAGTGCCCATCCCAGTGTTTACATCTCATTACCTGATCAGATTCAAACACTCCACTGTTGGACGCCATTCTTTCTCTGTTTCTGGACCTTGCATTTGGAATGAACTTCGTCTTTCGCTTCGTCAGGTCTCCGCACTCAGCTCTTTCAAGTCTGGCCTTAAAACCCACCTCTTCACAAGATAGCCTCCCTCCCCTGCCTCTTCCTTGTCTTCAGTTTCTTTAGTTTTGGAGTTATGCATGCGTGTAAATGACTGGTGTGAAAGCGCTTAGATTTGTCTCTGCACAAGATTCAGCGCTATATAAATACTATTATTATTATTATTATTAATCGCCAGAGCAAAACAGCACAGATATTACATCATAGACTGCGGAAAAGAGAAAAAAAAAGCGTCAAGACTTGCTTGAAAAAAGAAAGGGGAATGGACTGGGAAGGCAGAAAAAGGAGACAACAGTGAAGAAAGAAAAAAAGAAAAAAAAGAAAAAAAGGCAGATGCAAAGAGAGTGATAGAAAAGAGGAAAAGAGGAAATTTCTAGCACAGAATTTCCAGAAGGCGGGGATGCTAAATTTTGTACTGAAAGACCCCCGGCATCCCCACGGGGGGAGAGACAGAGGTCTGAGGGAGATGGCCACATAGCGTGAGCATCAGAGCTTGCCGCGTCCACGTCATTTTGTTTGTTTGTTTGTTTGTCATCGTCAGCCAGCCCTCTTCAGGTCGTCTGATGATGATTGGTGTGACTTTTACTGTGACCTATCGTTGTCTCTGCTGTCCCGTGTTAGCAATTTGTTGATGTCTTTTCTTTCAGACTTTTCACATCATCTCTATTTCTTCATGTCTGCCAGTTCGTGTAGCTGTGTGTCTGTAGTCTCCCCTCCCCCTTCTCTCTCTCTCTCTCTCTCTCCCTGTGTGTGTGTGTGCGTGCGTGTGTGCGTGCGTGCGTGCGTTCGTGCGTGTGTTTGCATGTGTATGTGATGCGCTTAATCAAATAAAGAAAAAAAAAATCAAAAGACAAGAGTATCGGCTTATTCATTGTGTACTTTTGCCATTACTTCAAAACATGCATGCAGGTCTTCAGCCCAGGAAAGTGTGCTCTCTCTCAGATTCAGTTGCTCGGGAACGAAATTACATCACGCTGAATCAGAACTACATTCATTCGAAAGTAGCTCATCAACAGCGAAAGATCGTTTCTTATTGGTATTCTCACAAAGGTTTGCCCTCAGTGATGGGTTCTTGGCATGCGATGACCTAAATCCTATTTACGTGCAGAGATACAAATAAGACATAAAGAAAAGGAAAACAATCTGATTTTTTTTAGAGAAACAAACAGAGACACGCTTTTACTAAAAGGGGAGAGAAAGAGCGATGATGAGAAAGAATCCAATTAATTGTTTTGTGCAATGAAATCAAAATATCTCGTTGCTGTAACATTCTTTTATTTTGCTTGTCAAGTAATGATAATTTTCTTGGACAAGAATTTGATTTTTACGTAATACAGATCATTCAACAGAAATCCCCCAAAATAATGAAGGACATGTCTAGTTTCAAGAACGACGGAAACAACAAAACACGAGGCGAAGCCGGGCGCTGTAAAGATTGCACGCATCTGACGTGACACGCATATGCCAAAGGAACGCATCAAACACACACACACACACACACACACACACACACACACACACGTTCAGCTATACATAACTGATTTGATATCACATATCAATATAATCAAAGGGTACAAAGAATTCGTTTGATTAACGGAGAGAAGTTTCGGAATTTACTTCCCAATGTAGTTTGTCGTATGCCAGTTCAAACAAATAACATATGAGAGACAGACAGACAGACAGACAGAAGGAAAAAAAGAACGACAGAAAGGAAGAAAGAAAGAAAGAAAGGCAAACAGACAGACAGACAGACAGACAGACAGACAGAAAGAAAGAAAGAAAGAAGAAAGAAAGACAGACAGACAGACAAAAAGAAAGAAAAAAGAAAGAAGGTAAGAAAGAAAGAAAGAAAGACAGACAGACAGACAGAAACAGAAAGAAAAAAAGAAAGAAGATAAGAAAGAAAGAAAGACATACAGACAGACAGAAAGATAGACAGACAGACAGACAGACAGACAGAAACAGAAAGAAAAAAAAGAAAGAAGGTAAGAAAGAAAGAAAGACAAACAGACCGACAGACAGAAAGACAGACAGACAGAAAGACAGACAGACAGAAAACCGAAAGAAAGACAAACAGACAGACAGACAGAAAGAAAGAGAGAAAGACAGACAGACAGAAAGAAAGAGAGAAAGACAGACAGAAAGAAAGAGACAAAGACAGACAGAAAGAAAGAGAGAACAGACAGACAGAAGGAAAGAGAGAAAGACAGACAGAAATAAAGAGAGAAAGACAGACAGACAGAAAGAAAGAGAGAAAGACAGACAGAAAGAAAGAGAGAAAGACAGACAGAAATAAAGAAAGACAAACAGACTGACAGAAAGAAAGACACACAGATAGAAGGAAAGAAAGAAATACAGACAGACAGACAGACGGACAGAAAGACAAACAGAACGAAATAAAGAAAGAAAGACAGAAAGACAGAGACAAAGAAAGACAGAAAGAAAGAAAGAAAGAAAGAAACAAAGACATACATACATACATACATAAAGAAAATGGAGCCAGTAATTCGAAGCGAGACCATCCTAGGTTTGGGAATACCAGAGCAAAAAAAAAATCGACGATAACAGCTACGACTACGGCCACGACA
>NC_134879.1:15511777-15519277 GCF_041734735.1 Babylonia areolata
CCCTCCCGCCTCCCTGCCCTTAACAAGAAACACCGGTGTGTCCATTCCCCTGATGACATCCGGCTACATCCCTCTATACCCCCCCACCCCCCGGGCCCAGGCCCCTCCCCCCCACACACCCACCGGCCACCTTTCTCCATCCCACTCACCCTAGGCGTGCATCACCCTCCCCCTCCGCTCCCCCCCCTCCCCCCTTCCCCTGGGCACGCACCCCACAAAATATCGGTTCTTAATAAGAATCTTTCAAGTTGGGACATTAAGAGAGGGTTTCTGCCACACAAGAAATCTGTGTCTGTGTTTTATTTTCTTGGCTTAAAAATTCTCGTGTTGTGTTTGTTTGTTTGTGGTGGTGGTGGTGGTGGGGAAATTGGAGATGGGAGGGCGGACCACTTTGGCAAGAGGTTTGACAAGGTTATTTCTCATTTTGCGATTTGAGATATGGGTTGCTCACGATGCATCACATACCAGGAGTTTTTATTCTTCTTTTTTTTTTCTAATTGTTTTGTCATTGAAGGGTGCTTGCTTCACCTTTGGAGAGGATTACTGACATTCCTCTTCCTTGCGAATATAGTTGGTTTTTTTTGGCTGTATGTTGATGTTGATTTGATATTTCCGTTCTCTGTCTTTATATTCCTTTTCTTTCTTTCTTTCTGTCTTTGTGCTTTCCTTCCTTCCTTCACTCCCTTCTCTTTTAACTCACTCAGTACGGCCAGTCCTCTCTTCTCCTCGACACAGACCCCTCGTATGTCCAGTGGGTGTCTCAATGACCCAACCTTTAGCTTCCGTCGTCAGAACTGTGGTATTCTTTGTCAACATTCACCTCTCCAGTATAAGAGCGTTCCGCTTGCAACATTTTGATGATGGTAATTGGGATGAAACGCTGTTAACGTCGTCTCTTTCGCCGTTCGTATGGAGAGAGTTTTAACTCTCTCTGTCTCTCTATGTGTCTCTGTCTCTGTAGGTTTACTGATCGTGGCCCATTTTTTTTGTTCTTGTTTTCTTTCAGTCATATGCCTATATGAATATGCCGGTTTCTCTTTTATTAATTCTTAACTTATCGTTTTATTTTTTTACTTCATCTTATACTTATTTCTATATTATCCTATTTCATTTCACGTCAACGTTTTTCACAAACCATGGGTAGGGTGGGCTGTCAAGCTGGATCCCATTGGGTTTTTATGTGAAGGTCAGATATCTGCCCCCCCCCCCCGTACCCCCCTCCCCGTACCCCCCGCCCCCCCCCCCAATTCCCCACCAACCCCCCCCCCCCCTTTTTTAGCAACAGATATTGTGATGCTTATCAACAGTCCACATACTTTGACACTCTTTGAAAATGAAACTCTCTCCTTTCTCTTCCTGTCCTCAACACTCTTTCTGAACAAGAACTGCATGTTAGATGTGTGTCATTGTTAGGAGAAAGAAGAACCCAACCCAGAAGAAAACCTTTATGCCTTTCTGTAATTGCCCTGTCTTAGTATTAACTTTTTTTTTTAATATATTATCTTTTTTAAGGAGGAGCTTCCTCATTCAGAATGTGGGAGAGCTTCTTCGATTTCAAATGAAATCGGCTTATGTCGTCAAGATATGAGCGCGGAATCTACATCTGTGATCGCTTTGATCTCAACAGCTAAGAGCTAAGAGGTCGTTCATATCCGAGGGACCAGATGTAGGTTGATTAAAAGAAGGAGAAAAAAAAAACGAAGAAAAAAAAGGAAGAAATTTCAGTCTGCAATGAAAAGAGAAAATGTTACACGTTGTGCCAACTTCTTGTAGTTGGAAATCACGTTTTAAGCTGCTCTGTCACTGGGTTTATCCTGCAGATAAAGTGATTATTTTCAGTTCCCTCCTTCCCCCTCTCTTTCTCTCACACACGAACACACACACACACACACACACACACACACACACACACACATGCAAACACACACACACACACACACATACATACAAAACATACATTCAAACACACACACACACACACACACACATACACACAAAACATACATTCAAACACACACACAGACACACAGACACACACACACACACACACACACACACACACACACACACACAACCTTCACGCGCTTATAGAGCCACCCGAAAAGGGTTAATCTAAAATCAATAAAAAAAAAATTGGTAGACTTGGTTGATAAATTGATGTGACAGACTCTTTGTTTTCAATTTCTTTGGTAGAGGAATCTGGGATTTAGAATGGACTGCCACAGCCACAGCCACACACACACACACACACACACACACACACACACACACACACACACACACACACACACACACACACACACACACACACACACACACACACACACTCACTCCTAACCAGCATCACAACCATCCCATATTTGTCATGACACCAAGCCATATTTTAGATAATTCTTAACGCACAGATAATCATGTTTTTTTCCTCACCCTCTTACTCTCCCCCAACAACTACGATTGTTCTGAACACTTTCACAGACAAACGAGAAGTGAAGAGCAGGTCTTGTCCCTCTCCCATCCCCCACCCCCACCCCCCGCCCGTCCCCTCCTCTCCAGCTTCCGCCCCTCTCCCCTTATTTGGATCGGCCACTCAATTCATCAAGGGTAAGAGGGATGTGGGGGTGGGGGTTGAGGAGGCGCGGGGGGGTGGGCGTGGGGGGCACGGGCTTTGGTTTTTGCAAGATGGAAGAGGAAATTAATCAAAAGCGGAGAGACGTCTGATGTGCCCGCCAATAGCATCCTTTTCGTTCGTGGTCATAGATAGAGACGAATCTTTCTCTTTCAATTTCTCGCCCCCCCCCCCTCCCCATCCCCTCCGCCGGCCCCTCCCCATCCCCCTACCCCCTGCTCCCACCACCCTACCATCCCCCCCCCCCCCCTTTGCCGACAGTTCCATTTTCCCGATGAGTCCCTTACTCCCATTTTTTTTTCGCATTTGTCACCCACAACAAACGCCCACCCCCCACCCCCACACCCCGCCCACCCCCCTCTCCCCACACACGCAGAACATCCATTCACAATATAGTCTTTGAGCCGAAACAGGAACAAATTGTGCACCACTCCCCCCTCTTTCTCTGTACCCTACCTCAGTCCATAATAAGAATCAAGGCTTTATCTTTATCTCTTCCGCAAAGTAAGGGGTCGAAGACGTATTTAAAAATTATCTGTCACTCTGAATCATACAGTATTGTGTGTGTGTGTGTGTGTGTGTGTGTGTGTGTGTGTGTGTGTGTGTGTGTGTGTGTGTGTGCGTCTGTGTGTCTCTGTGTCTCTGTGTGTCTGTGTCTGTGTCTGTGTCTGTGGCTGTGTGTGTGTGTGTGTGCGTGCGTGCGTGTTATGCAATCCTTTGAATAAAACGGCAATGGGCAAACGCTAATACCTTTACTATACACACGCCATGAAAATAGTGTTAACAAGTGTGAATATGCTAGTGTGTGTATGCGTGTGTTCTTCAGTTTAACCCCTATCCACATACTGTGATTTTAGACGAAACAAAAAAAACAAACAAACAAACAAACAAACAAACAAACAAAAAAATACTGGTATTTATATAGCGCTGGATCTTGTGCAGAGACAAATCAAAGCACTTTCGCACCAGTCATTCACACGCATGCATAACTCTAATACTGTAGAAACTAAAGACAAGGAAGGGCAGGCAAGGGAGGCTATTTTGGGAAGAGCTGGGTTTTAAGGCCAGACTTGAAAGAGCTGAGTGTGGAGACTTGACGAAGCGAAAAAGGAAGTTCATTCCAAATGCAAGGTCCAGAAACAGAAAAAATCCTTGTACAAAGGAGCGAGAACCTAAAACAAAATCAACTCAGTGAAATCAATTGTCCCACTGGACTGCAAAGCAAACTTTCGGAAATTTTTAACAGCAGTACAAAATCTACAACAACATCTTTAAACGATATATCCGAAAATCTGGGTAGAAAAAGGCTTTTAAAGATTCACATTCAAAAAGAACATGCGTAGTAGTTGAGAGAAGTCCTCCACAGTAGCATGTGACGTTTTTTATTATATTTAGAATAAAAAAAACAACAACAACATTTAGCTCTATCCTGTAAACTTAAGAGCTGATCTGCCTTGATTTTGATATACTGTAGACGGGCGCAATAGCCGAGTGGTTAAAGCGTTGGACTGTCAATCTGACGGTCCCGGGTTCGAATCACGGTGACGGCGTCTGGTGGGTAAAGGGTGGAGATTTTTACGATCTCCCAGGTCAACATATGTGCAGACCTGCTAGTGCCCGAACCCCCTTCGTGTGTATATGCAAGCAGAAGATCAAATACGCACGTTAAAGATCCTGTAATCCATGTCAGCGTTCGGTGGGTTATGGAAACAAGAACATACCCAGCATGCACACACCCCGAGTATGGCTGCCTACATGGCGGGGTAAAAACGGTCATACACGTAAAAGCCCACTCGTGTGCATACGAGTGAACGCAGAAGAATAAGAATAAGATATACTGTAGTAAGTGTAAAACTGAAAAAAAAAAAACCTTTTTGAAATTCACATACATTTTGGGGGGGGGGGGGGGGGGGGACAATTTCTTGATGTGTAAACACAAATTGCTTTTCAGAACATCTGGTTTTTTTCCCCCATGTGTATGCGTGCGCGCGTGTACGTGGTGTGCATTAACTGATAGACTGCCAGCCCTCTTTCCCCTCCCCACACACCCAGAACATCTATTCGCAATATTCTTTGAACCGAAACAGGAACAGCTTGTGCGCTTTCCCCTCTCTCTCCCCTGTAACCCAGCCCATAATAACCAAGGCTTTATCTATATCGTTTACGCTAAGTATGGGATCGAAGACTTATTTCAATTTATCTTTAACTCTGAGCTCATATATTGATGTATGTGTTATAAGATACTTTAGATAAAGCAGTAGTTGGCAAATGCTGATACTATTATGATACATAGGCGAACAAAATACAAAGTTAACAAGTGTGTTAGTGTGTGTATGTGCCTGCGTACGCGAGCGCACGCGCGCGTTTGTGTGTGTGTGTGTGTGTGTGTGTGTGTGTGTGTGTGTGTGTGTGTGTGTGTGTGTGTGTGTGTGTGTGTGTGTGTGTGTGTGTGTGTGTGTGTGTGTGTGTGTGTGTGAGAGAGAGAGAGAGAGAGAGAGAGAGAGAGAGAGAGAGAGAGAGAGCAATCGCTGATTAAAGCCAAACCAAAACCAAAAAAGGAAAAAAAAAAGAAAAAAAGAAACTGCGATTAACAGAATGAGAAACGAAATTCTGGTGATGTTCCTTCGACCAACAGTTCTTCTCCCCCTTGCCCCCCCCCCCCACCCCGCCCGCCACTTCTTTGCCCGCCCCACCCCCCACCCCCCAACCCTCCCCCTGCTCCCCTCACCCTCCCTATACACCTCCCATCCTTTCGGCCCTTGCCCTCAGAAGTCTAACCTCTTTGAAGCCAGCCTAGTGAATTGGCTGGAAAACCTGGGGGGAAAAACCACCACGTCAACAACAGCCATTTTTCCTTGGCCCTGAACCGACATCGCGTTCAGTCCAGCTTGTTTATTTTATTTTATCTTTTTTTTTTCATCTTCGACAGTGGCCTCCTCTTCATCAGTCTGTTTACAACAATAACAGCAACAACAACAACAACATCAATAACAACGACGACGACAATGATTATAACTACAACAACAACAACAGCTACAACAACAACAACAACAACAACAAATACCAAACAACCAAAACAAACGTCAACAGACAAACCAAAAGACTTGGGTGTTTCTGTGAAAGGGGCTGACGCGAAGGGCGTGTTTGATTGCTTGAGCTTAACGTGTTCTTGGCTTATGGGGGCTGGTGGGGGAGGGGGAGGGAGGGGGGCCAGGGGGGGAGGGGAGTGAGGGATCGTTTCGGCCCAGAGGTTCGACAAGGTTGTTCCTTGTAGATCTCCGATTTTGAGACGTGTGACGATTAACACTTCTTCACACACCGTGAGAGTTTGATTGTTTGTTTGTTGAGGAGGGTGGTTGAACCTTCTTCCGAGGGTGATTTCTGACATGTCTGGTTCTTGTGCCTGTAATGTTGTTGCTGTTGTTGTTGTTGTTGTTTTGTCGTTGTTGTTGTTCTTATGACGTCTTCCTTTCTTTCCTTTCTCTCTCTCTCTCTCTCTCTCTCTCTCTCTGTCTCTCTGTTCATGTTCTTTTGTTTCATCTTTCACACACGCTGTCTTTCTTCACACTCTTATCTTTCCTGTTTCTGGCCATGAACAACATTTGCGGATTGCTAGAGGGGGATAAAAAAGGAAAGCTAAATGAGATAGGTGAAATACACACACACACACACACACACACACACACACACACACACAGATATATATATATATATATTCTTCTTTTTCCGCGTTCCTGGTCACGCTAGATTTTCAGTCCGGTCAGGACAGCAAAGTCCGCGGTCCGTCGCAGGGACCCCACAGGTCCCCACAGTTTCTCTTGGAGCTCCACCGGGCTGGGCCATGTCTGGTGTCTCAGAGTGTCGAAGGTAGGATATGGGAGGGGGTCTGTGGGCCTGTTGCCACAAGGGCACTGGTCAGTATGGGATATCTTCAGACGGTAGAGGTGGGAGAGGAGCTGACAGTGTCCTGTTCGCAGTCTGAAGATTGTGACTTGTGCCGCTCTGTCCAGCTCATGGATGCCGTCCTTTTCGTCTTCCGTCCCGATGTCCAGACGTTGGCGCCATGCTTTCCTGAAGCTGTCTCTCAGTATCGTTTATATACATATACATACGAGAAGCAGAAGACTAAGAAGAACTCAATACTTACATAACTGGAAGAAAAATGAGGCAAAGTTCTAATCTTTCGTCATTGCTCTATCATGTGTGTTTCACGGGAAAAACTTTCATCACAATGTGTAAGTCCTCCTTCGATTTCAAATCAAAAACTGGCTTGCATCGTCAAAATAACGACCCCTCACTCGCATCCGTTAGCAACCTATCATATAACTGATTTTCCGATAAACAAGCAAGCAGTTAAACCAAACAAAAAACCGGCAATGATTAATCAAATTAAAATGATAAGAAATAACGAAGAAAACTGAATACAGTTCATCCGAAATGTCATTTACAAGCTAGCACGTATCTTTTCCAATTATTGTCAAGACGAAAAATAAACAAAAGTAAAAACGAAGAGAGAGAGAGAGAGAGAGAGAGAGAGAGAGAGAGTGTGTGTGTGTGTGTGTTTGTGTGTGCGTGTGTGTGTGCGTGTATGCGTGCGTGCATGCGTAGGTATATGTGTGCGATGTATGTGTGCATGTCTTTGAGTGCACACAGAGATCTGCTGTTGCTGTTTTCTTGTCTTCAACAGCACGTCCACGCGTAATAGAAACTTTTGCCTCTCTGCCAAATACGCCGGTAATTCTTCGTGTCTTTCGCAATGTCACGAAGGCTTTGTCACACTGTTTTTTTGTTGTAATCATTCTTTGATTAGGAATCGTGTGATTTTATTTCTTGCTAAAAAAAAAAAAATAAAATAAAATAGCAGAAAGAAAAAA
>NC_134879.1:15529277-15531777 GCF_041734735.1 Babylonia areolata
GTGTGAAACTTCTTGGCAGTTGTGCCTTGCTCGGATTCTCTTTGTAAAAACGTTAGCAATACAACGTCTTTCTGCATTGTTCTTTTAATAAGCACGTATTATACATGTATTAGTGTCTTGAAACAACAACGTCAGATACGCAAGTTGACCAAAATGTGTTAATAAGATTTCATCGTCGGAAAAGTAAAGATGATTTCGTTCATTTTTCTTCTCTCTCTCGGAGTCTGTTAAATTGCTCTCTCTCTCTTACACCCCTTCCCTAGCCCTCCCCACTCTCATTGGCGGAAAAATAAAACCCGGATCGCTCGTGATATAGATAAAAAAAAAAAGAGTAACCAAATATTCTCCCCGAGAGGAACCTAATTTGGTTCAATATCGGAGAATGATGGATGTGTGTGTGTTTATTCGATCTCGACCTGATCGGTTGGGAATTCTCAATATTATACGTGTATACCTCTCCTGTTTTTTTGGCTGCCTGATATGATTGGGTTTTCCCATCCTCTCTCTTACCGTGTGTCTTATTCCTTGCATATTTTTCGTTTTCCTTTTTTTTATTTTTATACGTTCCCCTTTACTGGGCAGAGACGGATGGATGAAGGATCATAATATCATCTGCCCGTCTATTGTGTACGATTGACTGGGTCGGGAATATAACATGTCTATCTCTTTCGCCATGCGACAATCTCTTGTCTGTCTTGTCTGTCAGTCTTTGACCCTTTCTAGGTTTCTTCTCTCTCTCTCTCTCTCTCTCTCTCTCTCTCTATATATATATATATATATATATATATATATATATATATTAAACACGGGAAGTATGGTTTATGTTTATGGAGAAACTGGTATTTATCCAATTAGTGTGTTAGTGAAAATGAGATTAGTTCGATTTTGGACCAGCTTAGCAATATCAAACACAGAAAAATATTCTGGGAAAATATATTTGATATTGCTTGACTTATATCGAAATGGTATTTATTCTTCAAAATGGATGAGTTGTAGCAGGCAAATTTTAATAGAAGCAGGGTATGACTGTGTTTGGGATGGTCAATTCTTCTTGGAGAGGGAATCTTTCTGCAAGAATGTCAACATTGCTTTGAGAGATAGTTTTCAAAATCTATGGAGACATGCTCTAGAGGCGAGTAGTAAATGTTTGTTTTATCGAAATTTCAAAAGTGGATTTGGTAGAGAAAAATATATAAGTCAAATGCCTGATAATTATGTTATCAGCTTCTTCAGATTTCGAAGTAGTAATCATAAGCTGGAAATAGAAACAGGGAGACACAAAGGCATACCACGAGAGTTACGGTTTTGTAAGGTTTGTAACATGTCTGTGATTGGTGATGAGTTTCATTTTATAATGGAATGTCCCAATTATGATCAGTTACGAAATAGATATGTTCCTAAAAAATATTTGTCTCCAAAATCGGTTTTTAATTTTTGTAATATGCTCAAAGGAGGCAAAAAAGTCATTTTAGCTGTAAGTAAGATGATTAGATTTGCAAATGTTGCCTAGTTATACTTTGGAGTTAAAAGACATTTGTGTTTTCTCAACTTTTATGTGACATTGTTGTGTATTTGGAAATGTTTGTTATGGGCACGAAAAGAGTATTTTGCAGTAATCCTCCATACTCCAATAGGAGTGAAAGGATAATTAAAACTTGAAACTTGAAACTTGATCGTCATGTGGAACTGACAGTATTATTGTTAAATAAAAAACAAAAAAAAAGCACACCCCCAAACAACAACAACAACAAAAAAACAAACAAAAACCCCCCGAAGATCTGAACGCAGCTAGAATTGTCGGCGATGCACATAATTATTTTATGCATTCAAAAATGGAGGGAAGAACTCATCTCGAAGCAGGTTTGTTTTTTGTTTTTTGTTTTTTTTATAATTTGGGGTAAAAATTACTTTGAAGTTACAGGCAATTACGCTGTGTTAAAATATTTGGGGCTATCATCATTTCATTTGTTTATTTATTTATTTATTTATTTATTCATTCATAGTCTTTTCTTTCTGCGATCATGTTTGTGTGCATGTGCACCTTGTAATGTTTGTAGGCTGGAGGACAAACATTAAATCCCTTCAGTCTTGTCTCTCTGTCTCTCTCGCTTTCTTTCCAATTTTTCTTTAACACCCCTCTCTCTCTCTCTCTCTCTCTCTCTTTCTCCCACTCTCTATGTGTAAATTGAAGTTTTTTTCACTCCAAGAAAATCTCAGTCTCTGTGTCTATGGATCGTTCGTTCTTTAGTTTAGCGTCCTTTCACTATCAGTGATATTAGATGATAAAAAAAAAAACAACAACAAAAAAAAGAAAAAAAGAAAAAAAAAGAGGAAAATGAAAAAAAAAGAAAAAGAAAAAAAAGAGGAAAATGAAAAAAAAAAAAGAAAAAAAGAAGAAAAGAAAGTGGGGAGCGGGAGTGGGGAAGGGGGGGGGGGGGAGGGAAGAGGAAAACAGAAAAGGTATTAAACTACCAAAAAATGCATAACTAACATGCAGTTA
>NC_134879.1:15544277-15549277 GCF_041734735.1 Babylonia areolata
ACTATATCAAAGGTTCACTCTGTCATTGTCTGCACGATCTGTTGTAACGGGTCATATGGCCTATACAATAAAATTCTTGCGTTCTTGCGTTCTATCTCTCTGGTACACACACACACATACATACACACACGCGCGCGCACGCACGCACACACACGCGCACACACACACACACACACACACACACACACACACATACAATTACACAGACACTGCATTTAAATCAGAACCACCCATAAATATTTCTGATGTATTTGTTTATCTATTTATCTATTTTGCGATCCCTGATGAGCTCATCGGGCTTATGCATTCTCAGAATGAGCCGTGCAGCGCTGTTTAGAACTCACTATGCCCCCGAAAGCGGAGTATGGCAGCCTACATGGCGGGGGGAAAAAACGGTCATACACGTAAAAGCCCACTCGTGTATATGTATACGATTGAACGTGGGAGTAGCAGCCCACGAACGCACAAGACGAAGAAGAAGAACTCACTATGACCGTGAAAGTTCTGGTTTGTGTACCGGGAGGGGATAAATTGAGGGAAAGGGCTGTACTTTCCGTTCTAAGCACCGGTGACGATTAGCCTGACATTAGGATTCGGACTGTCATGCAAACCCTGACGGAACCACAAGATTGGAAGGTACGGCTGCCCTTAAGAAAGACAGAGACGGTATAGAACACTGGGAGGATCTGAAGAATTTTTTTTTTTTTTTTAATAAGGTCTGCGTAATAATGTAGGGTGCAGGATGGATTTCATTATCATCGCAAAGTAAACCGAATGATGCTTAACTCAATGTATCGCGCATAAATCTTACACACGAATTGGTTGACCTCCACAACTGTTACTGCTTGTACAAACTATCACCTTTTGTCCGATGGAAAAAGAAAACAACAACAACATATTTGTCAGAATTACAATCATTTTCAAAATCTCTTTTATCTTTTAATGTCTCGTTATCCATAAAAGCTTCGTTCATGAGTACATTCACACACACACACACACACACACACACACACACGCACACAGCTAAGTGGAACTATTATGAAATTCTCTTCCTTTTCCTCCCTATCTTTACCACTGTTCTTGTTTTTTCGGCTTCGTTTGTTAAAAAAAGTTTTTTCTATGTGCAGTAACTGTAAAACAACAACAAAAAAACAAAACAAAAACAAAACAAAAAAACAACAACAACAACAACAAAACACGGAGAAACACTCCCCAACAGACCTGGTGGAATCAAGTCAAAACGAAGCGTGTGGCAACATCGCAGTTCCATTTGGTTTGCCTTGTCCACCCCATACAGGCGATACCATGGCACTGATTCTGTGTGCTACGCTAACTCGTAACATGTGGAAACGAATGATCCACCCTGGTCTTCTCAATGGAATGTTGCAGGTGGACTGTGTGGAATCCCTTTCAATGGCTATTTGTCCGTATTGCTTGTCTCAGTTCTTGAGCGTCAGAACGACGATTTAATTAACTTACTCAGTACGGCCAGTCCTCTCTTCTCCTCTACACAGACCCCTCGGATGTCCAGTGGGTGTCTGAATGACCCAACCTTTAGCTTCCGTCGTCCGGATTGTGGTATTCTTTGTCAACATTCACGTCTCCAGTATAAGAGCCTTCCACTTGCAATATTTTGATGATGGTAATTGGGGTGAAACGCTGTTAACGTCGTCTCTTTCGCCGTTCGTATCGAGAGAGTTAATGTTGATTTTGGTCGATGCAAATTGCTATAGGTTTTTTGTTTGTTTGTTCGGTGGGATTTTTATTTTTAGGTGGTAGGCCTAGTGGTGGTGTTTGGTATTTTGTTTGTTCATTTTCACATCAGGGCGCTGCTAGCTTCGTGTTTGGCTCCAACGGCCACGGTTAGTGCGTTGCAAATATACAGTTCTCCACAAATATCTCCATCCCGTGTTATTGGAGACAAGATATGTCACTGTTACCCCCACTGAATACTGTCACTCAATGAAACAAAGCAAACAGAAAACATGGCCCGGTTCAGATTTGATTCTGCTTGTCCCCATCGCGTTATATTGCAATATCGAGACGTTACGACATCTCTCTCTCTCTCTCTCTCTCTCTCTCTCTCTCTCTCTCACACACAGACACACAGACACACACACACACACACACACACACACACACACACACACACACTAACAGACGCACACGGACAGTGAATTCGATGCCTATATTCGCTGTCATATAGAAGATGTGAAATCACACACGGAATCTCCTTTTCCCCGAATGGGAAGGGACAGGTATCTAAACATCCAGTGAGGTTCTTGAAGATAATAAGAAAATTTCCTGACAGTTCAGTCAGAGTGAGTACATACATTGCACCCAGTCCGCCAATGCGACCCTCCCCCTCTCCATCACCTTGCCATACAAAATATCTCTATTCATCTGTAGGAGGCAACAGCAGAATGGGAGGTTCTCCCTCTCTCCTCTCTGTCAAAAGTGCTGGGGATTGGAATTCAAGAAGATTTTTTTTTTCTGTAAGGTAATGCAGGACGTCCATGTTACTGTAGGAGTCTCAACTGAGGGGTGTCAAAAATATGTTTTGGGGTTTCATCTGCTCTGCTCATTGTGGGAATGTCATTCGGCACCCGTACTTTTTTTGTCACCAGTTGTTGCTGTGTATCTTTATATAATACTTTGCAGTCTTTTGCGTTTCGCGTAGTTCTGTTCTCTTAATGTGGCTCTTTTCATGTTAAAAAAAAAACTGTATTTGCTGTATCATTTTTTTTTTCTGCTTACTGTGATCTAAGGTAATGCGTGCTGTCCATATTATTTGTCTAAGTATGCATTCCTGTCACGCATTACTTGATGTGTTTAGTCCGCGCTTTGTTGGTAGGTCCTCCCCGTGTGTAAAAAGCAGTTCAATATGTACACATTGTAAACTCGTTTGCAGAAAAAAAAATGGGTAGCAAATCCAACACTGCAATAAAACACACAACACTCCAATCTAAATTCCAGTCACAGAGAAATACAATGTTAAAAACACCTCGGTTCAGAAATCAATTTCAGTTTCAGTTTCAATTTCAGTTTTAGTTTCTCAAGACATCACTGCGTTCGGACAAATCCATATACGCTACACCACATCCGCACGGCAGATGTCTGACCAGCAGCATAACCCCGCGCGCCTAGTCAAGCCTTGAGTGCATGCATATGATTATATTTGTGTACCTATTAGGGTGGATTTCTTCTACAGAATTTTGATAAGAGGACAACACCCTCCTAAGCATGGGTTCTATTTCAGTGCGCACAATTTCAGTCATGCGATAAATTAATGGGAAATAACGGAAATAAACTGACTAAATCTTGTTAACCCTTTCACTGCCAAGCTCGCATTTATGCACAGGCGAGGTAGAGGCCCCATGTCACTGAAAGGTGACCATTCATTGGTCTGTTATCCATGAACCTACTGCTCTCAATGTTCGGTGGTAGGATAGGCCATATTTTCTATACATCGCAGAGGGAACCCCCAGCTATTCTTAGCCACTGTCTTTTCTGTGTTTATACCATTTTTTTTGCATTTTTTCCTGCGTGCAGTTTAAAAAAAAATTATTATTATTATTACTACTACCTTTTTCTATATTATAATTATTATTTATTTATTTATATAAGCTTATCTATTATTTATTCCCCCTTTTTTTTCTTCTTTTTTTTCTCAAGGCCTGACTAAGCGCGTTGGGTTACGCTGCTGGTCAGGAATCTGCTTGGCAGATGTGGTGTAGCGTACATGGTTTTGTCCCAACGCAGTGACGCCTCCTTGAGCTACTGAAACTGAAACTGTATACCACAAGGGAATTTTGTACTCTAAATTGACTGGCACTGAAAGGGTTAAAGAGCTGTGACAGACAAGAGGGCTGCGACCTGGAAGAGGACATCAACCTCCGAAGAATGACTTGACAGATGTCACATCAGGGCACTCTAGATCAAAGTCAAATGCGTGGGTAAGAAGAAGCAAAGGCTCATTTGTGAAGCAGCGACTGATCTTGTTGTTTCCATGTGCCTGTCAGCAAACTGTCACGAAGCTTCTCTCGAGTGTCCAATCAGCAATACGAAGAAACAAAATGTTGTTTGCTTCCTACAGAAATTCGTGGGCGGACAAACAGAAAGGACAGCGACCCTAGAACGATGTGCTCCAATGAAAGGCAGTCCATTTCCAAGCACGCTCATCGTGACGGAATTGTTTTTTTTTGGTGTCCTTTCTGTATGCGTGCCTCAGTTGAGTTCTCTCTCTCTCTCTCTCTCTCTCTCTCTCTCTCTCTCTCTCTCTCTCTCTCTCAACTTTTCGTCAACGTTTGATAGACTGTAGGTGGCAACATTGGGAGGAGCATGTACATTCGAGTGATAGATTTGATTTATACAGATCGTATACTTCTACCCATTTTGTGAGGAACTATCTTAAATCTAACATGGACCGTCATTTACGATTTATTTTGACTGGATTTAGAGTTGGTATTTCCGGAATTAATACCCATCAGTATCGTTATAAAAAAATGTATGTAATTCATTAACGCTGTGTCCTTTGTGCAGGAAAACAACTGAAGACGAAGTTCATTTTGTGTTGAAATGTCCTGCCCTGAATGATCTCCGTTCGAAACATATTCCAAAGAAATATTATGAATATCCATGTTTGTTTAGATTATGTTTATTGATGGCATCTACTGATGATAATACTATTCGAAACTTTGCATGGTATCTTTATAGAGCTTTTAAGCTCAGAGACACAGTATTGTCTTAGTTTGTTTCCTTATTAAGCTGTGAAATCAATTGCATAAACACTAACAGTTATGATGACATTTACAATTTTTGTTATTGCCCCGTGTTCAGGTGAGGCTATGGCCTTGAATGAATAAATTATCTCAGTCTCTCTCTCTCTCTCTCTCTCTCTCTCTCTCTCTCTCTCTCTCTCTCTCACGAGCTTGATTTTCATTGGACGTGATTTGCTATGCTTGGCTGCAGTCCAGACGCATTGGGTTCTTCTTCTAAAT
>NC_134879.1:15551777-15554277 GCF_041734735.1 Babylonia areolata
TTTTGCAAACGTTTTGGTGCAGATAGTAAAAAAATGGAAATTACTCTGTAATTAATGCTAGGGGAGTTAATTTGCTTTAAACTGATCTTTCTCATCTTAAACATTGCATTTTGAAATTATACTCAATACATAAAAAGCTTGGATTTTTTTTTTAAGTGTATCACAAGTGAGTCTTGAAGGCCTTGCCTCTCTTGTTACTTGTTGGGATGAGAGGGTGGCCGGGGGTTGAGCCAGGACAGAGAAGAAGGAGTGATAGTGGTGGTGGTGGTGGTGGTGGTGGTGGTGGTGGTGAGGCCAGCAATGTTTCATAAAACACGCAACACTCCAATCCAAATTTCAGTTACAAAAAAAAAAACAAAAACAAAAAAACAAAAACAAAACCCCACAACCTTGAAACACCTCGGTTCAGAAACCAATTTCAATCAGTCAAGAAAATCATCACTGCAAATCCCTTCCACGGCAGACTATCTTGAAAAGGTCGTCGCCCTGAAATGAAAGCCACAATCTAATTGATAAAGTGTCTCTTGACAATGTTTTGGAAAACAAAACAAATCAGCATTCACCAAAGATAACAGAAAAGAAGGAATAACAAGACGACTGGATCTTTCTTTCTTTTCTTTCTTTTTTTTAAAGAAAGGAAATAACCTTTTAGCGCAGAGATCATTAATATGAAAGCGATTGGAAGGGAGGGGGGTCGGGGGGGAATCTGACGTTTCCTGGAACTATCTTTTTGATTTTTCAGAGTCTTTCTTTCTTTCTAGTCTGTCCTTTCTTTCCCCGTCCGTTCCTTTCCGGTCTCTCCTTGGACAAGGAAGCCATTCTTCCAGTCTCTGGGAAAGGTCGGCAACAATAATAATGGCAAGCTCTCTCGTATCTAAGGATCCTCCCCCTCCCCCCCCCCCCCCCCCCCCCACCCCCACCCTTTCATATCCTCCGATGCATCCTGTAATTAGTTTCTCTCCGCACTCATTAGTTCTAACCCCTTAAAAAAAAAAAAAAAAAAAAAAAAAAAAAGGTAAAAAGGTGCCAGACTAAAAGAGTAACTGCTTTCTCCTTGGTTAACAAAGATAAGAAGATAAGATAAGATATAAGAATAACTTTATTATCTCCAACTGGAGAAATTTGGTCACGTGCATTATCACAACATAGACAAGTAAACAACATGGGGACCATAACTGTAAAAGTCAACAACAGCTTTTACGAACATTACGAAGATACAAATGTAAAAAAAAATATCACATACACCGTTTCATACATACATCTACACACTGCATGTAATAACTAGTATTCTTAATGTAAAAACAGAAACATAGCCTACTATACTGCACATTGATTATAATCGACAGATAAGATAAGAATAAAGATACATTGAGGAAAACCGCAACCAGATAATCAGCACACACCCGCACCCCCACCCCCACCCCCACCCACCCCACACACGCGGATTACTTGATTAAACAAGAGTAATAAACATATGTTCTCAAATAAAAGCATTTCACATATTCGCTTTTAAAAACATTACAATTAACAATACACACAACAAGGGACATGAAAACTGTATTTATTTGTATTTGTCTTTCATTTTTATCACAACAGATTTCTCTGTGTGAAATTCGGGATGCTCTCCGCAGGGAGAGCGCGTCGCTACACAACAGCGCCACCCATTTTTTGTTGTTGTATTTTTTCCTGCGTGCAGTTTTATTTGTTTTTTTCCTATCGAAGTGGATTTTTCTATGGAATTTTGCCAGGAACAACCCTTTTGTTGCCGTGGGTTCTTTTACGTGCGCTAAGTGCATGCTGCACACGGGACCTCGGTTTATCGTCTCATCCGAAAGACTAGCGTCCAGACCACCACTCAAGGTCTAGTGGAAGGGGGGGGAGAAAATATCGGCAACTGAGCCGTGATTCGAGCCAGCGCGCTCAGATTCTCCCGCTTCCTAGGCGGACGCGTTACCTCTAGGCCGTCACTCTACTTTTATTGTTTTCTTTACTCTTTTCCATTTTACTTTAGGGACCAAAAAAAAAAAGAAAGACGCGCTTTGTTTCAATTTCCAAGGCTGGTTTATGGGGGAAATCTTGTGCAGTTACGTGTAGAGAATGCATTTCTGGAAGCTCGAAAGCTCTTGGGTTTGAATATGAATGGCATCCCCGGTGACTCTGTCACACTTTTGCAAGTAGTTCGTGTCTTCTTTGTTGTTTTTTTTCCCTTACAATGATGTGTGTGTGTGTGTGTGTGTGTGTGTGTGTGTGTGTGTGTGTGTGTGTGTGTACGCACACCTACGTATGATTTGGAGGGAAGGGGCGGGTGGCGGAGCTGGGGTTGTGGGAGGTGTGTGTGTGGGGAGCGGGTGGGGGGGGGGAGGGACTGGGATTGCGGGAGGTGTGTGTGTGGGGAACGGGTGCGAGGGGGTGGGTGGGACTGGGATTGCGGGAGGTGTGTGTGTGTGTGTGTGTGTATGTGTGTGGGTGGGTGGGGGGTAATGGAAAATCACAAGAGAAT
>NC_134879.1:15559277-15570354 GCF_041734735.1 Babylonia areolata
CTGTTACAACTGTAATGACAAATTATCAACATCATCATTTTTATTATCATTGTTCTTTTATTCATAGCCTAAAATCATCAAATGTGTGCGACCAGCTATGAAATAATTTAGCCGACATCCGGCCCATTCTTCACCGCCTCTCTGCTTCATATTCTTAACCATTCATAGTTCTTTCTTCTTCTTTTTTCCCCCTTCTCGTCTAACCATTCTACTGCCATGAGAGAGCAGGTTTCGTCAAGCTTACAATCCACTGGTCTCTTTGGACTGAGCTACGCAGACAGGACAAGGCCTTCGTCAGAAAAGACAAAACATATCAGAACTGAGCGATTGTTTGTTGTTCAAAGGGTGCCTGAACGCTGTGGTCCCTCAGTCGTTTGGACATATATTGTTAACCGCCATATCTCATGCCCCTTGCTCACAAAAAAAGAATGATCACAGCCACAGATGACTGCGTATTATTCACGCTGACCTTCTTAATTATCATTTATGACTTTAGACTTCTAAAGGGATCAATTAATACCATAATCAGCCTTTCATTCGCCACCACACCTTGCCTTACCGCCCATAATAACAGGCATCTCCATTAAAACCTCAAGTTCAAATCTTGCGCAGTCATCTCCCTTAACATCAGAAACATGATACTTAATCATCATTCGTGACCTTAGACTTCTAAAGGGATCAATTAATACCACGATCAGCCTTTCATCCGCCACCATGCCTTGCCTTACACCGCCCATAATAAAAGACTTCTCCATTAGAAACTCAAGTATAAAGGAAGAATTTTGTTTCATGTCCCGTCACACATATCGGTGATTGAAGACATTTTGTTAAAGTATTTATGAATACATCTGAGTATTATCGGTTAGAAGGGGTGGGAGATGTGAATGAATGGAGGGTTGGGGGAAACTGGGCAAATGAGGGTGAAATGTGGGTAAAATTTGAAAAAAAAAAAAAAACAGTTACAGGAAATTACTTAAAGGACTTCGTAAAAGAGAAGTCGTTAAACTGACAAGCGAAACAACTGATAATGAATGCAAAAAGTCAACAACAAAAAAACATCCACGTTCTCAGTCACTTGTGAAGACACACTTTCGTGTACACAAGGCTTCATCAAGCTACAGTCAAGTACGTACAAATCTTGCGCATTCATAACCACACAACACGCGAGGACGAGCCAAACCATAGAAATAGCTGATATTTTTTTGTTACGTACCCTGTGAAAGAAGGACAGTGAACGATCGGCTTCAGAGAACACAGACACGACACTCAAGCAGGCAGGCACATACCATCGGCTGAGCTTCTTTTTTTTTTTTTTTTTTTTTTAAACAGAAAGCACGTCATAATCTCTCCCGCGAAAGAAAAGCAGGCGCGTGGCACACAACCGCGCTGGGAATCGTAATGATGGATGTACGAGAAAACTCATGAAAAAGCAAAAACCACTCGCCCCGCTTGGGAGAAAACCGTACGAGTTCAATACCCGAACTAGAAGCTGTTCTGCCTTTATAATTTTGTCCTTTACGCAATCCTTTATACATACATACATACATAGTCTGATCCCTTGGTTGCTGAACTTTTGGAGTAGTATAAGAGATGGGGGTTCTATATACAACTTTTTTGGGCGTATTAGCTTGTGTTAAGGCCCTCAAGCATAAAAAAAATTTAGTCAAAACCTGTGTATGTTGGAGTAATATGACCCTCAAGCATAAAAAAAAATATATAGTTAAAACAAGTTATATGTGTATGGAGAGCCAAATCACAAGATAAAAAAAAAAATGATGGTTGGATATGTGTATGGGGGGGAGCGAAAACGGTCATGGGGGGTTCTATATACAACCGACCCCAGCCCAAAACCGCGCAATACCGCCCTCAAGCATAAAAACGAGAAAACCGGATTAAATATGTGTATGGAGAGCCAAATGGTCCTTAAAGAGAGGAGGTTTGAGTCAACCGTTCACATATGAACGTTTGACCTAGTTAGCTTTTTGGATGGTTTACCATCTTGAATATCAAATAGATTTTTCTTTAACAACTGAGTTTTGTGTTTCGATTTTATGTCTGTTTCATTGCATTGAATTTTTCAACTTCGCCAGAATGAGACTAAATTCTTCATCGCTTATTTTATCATCTTCTAATGCTTTTGAAATAAGATCATTTATAGTGTTCAGTTTTGACTCGGCCAACACGCGAATCTCGTTGTGCTTCATAGCTTGAGACATTATTTTTTATGAATAATTTACAAGTTAAACCAACCACACCAAGGAGACCAGCTCCCACTTCTATTCCATAGCTACGGGAGCAGCGCGACACTCAACAGTAATCCAACACCCGATGCCCCAAGGGCGATACTAAGAGTTGTCAGCGTTGTATCCGCGGCTGTAGCGATATTACACCGCGTTTATATTTTTTATAAATTAAGTCTGTTCATCACGCTCTTTTTCGAGGTTGTTTTTTATATTCGATATCTCTCGTAGGCGAAACTCCATTATTCTATAGTAATCTTTTTTTTTTTTTTAAATGATGGTAACAGGATGAGGAGGAGAGTAGCGCAGTCTTTAAGCTGAAGAGGTCCGAGGTGAATAAAGTCGAGAGATATTTTTATCTAAAAGATGGACGTTTGATGAACCTTCAAGCGAGAATTCTATAGAGGGATCGGGTTGATCAGAATGGTCAACACTGGAATTTTGATGGCAATTCTCAAGAGTTTATTTTTAAATATTCCAGCCATTTTAATCATGCAACCCTTTTAAAACATCTATCAAAATCATCTGCCACCCCCCCACTAAGGAGTAATATCTAAACGACAGTTTTACACCCCCTGAATACGGCTCAAAATCAACTCCTTTAATTAACCCGCAGTGTGCCATTCTTTTACCTCTCATACAATAACATATCCAAATCGTTTCGCTGTTAACGACGAGAAATCTTTACGCGTATGATAGGAAGCCAACAGTTTAACACTATTTGTATTTTTTGTATAGCTGTGATTTCTTCCAATACTAACATAGGTTGATTTATTTCAAAAATCTAAATCCCAGTTATCCACCGATAATGTACCCAGTATCATCGTCGGAAAGAACAAGATATGTGTGGTTTGTTCACACAACACCGTCATCGTTCACGTCGCAATTTCGCTGAATATGTTGACACCACCACCATTACTCGTTATTTTTTCTTTTCTTTGTACTTCCCTCAAAAGATTGGAAGCGTACAACTGTTTTCTTTCCCTACACATCAAATCCGTCTGTATCTCCGAGATCACCCAAACCTAGCGTAGTGCAGGGTTTGATATTATGTGTTCCAGGCCCTCCGGGATCAACCATTTTCTAATATTTATAGTATATTCTAAATATTCAAATTGAGCACCTATCTTCTTAAGTAAATATTTTGAGGAAGACGCAGGCTGCATCCACAAACTCATGTTTTCCTGTTTTTTGTGGTAATACATTCAAGCGAGAATTCAATATGACTATACCCTGGCGGTATAACATCGTTTATATGCATAGCATCAATCTGTTTTTCAATGGTGATTCTCAGGGGTTTATTATGCAAGAATTTTGGCCATTTATTTGTAAAAACCCTTGAAAACTTTACAAATATCAGGCTCTTCACCGAGAATTTTAAATCGAAAAATAATACGGGAAACGGAAGCCCCACCAACTCGTTTAGAATCATAAAACTATTCCTAACCAGATTTATCCTTCGAGCGTTTCTTAAGCACATAACACCTCCCCTGGTAGTTTATAAATGTACATCCAACGCTCTTAAATCAGCGAACATCCAACCACTGTTTTTTATTCTATAATTATTTTCTTCTTTCTTGGTATTTTTTTATGTAAGTGATTCAATTTTAAATCTAACCATCCCCATGTCGAGGGTTTTAGGCTGCCATGTACCGTTTAAAAACAACAAAGTGATAGGGCCATCATTGACAACCATTCCCATCCTCCACTCACGATATCACCAATTTTTACTCTTTTCATTTGTACTTCCTTCCAGAAAGCTGGAATGCACAACTTATTTCTTTTCTCCCGGCACATCCAAATCCCTCTGGATCCTCTCCGAGATCAAGAACCAAACCGAGCGTAGTGCAGTTCAATCAAATCTTATATGTAATGTAATATTTAAATAATCAATAGAAACGGATAATGATTTTCATCTACTATAGAAAGTGTAAAACGTGGGAAATCCTCCGTTGAGAATGTCTTTTGTACTGGGTGCTGTCACGTGGTTGTTCGACCACCCCCCCGCATCTTTCATTTTCTACTGAGATGATTTGTAACAGCAACGTAGAAGGCAATTCCGTTATAGCAATTATCGGTGGTATTAATTTTGGAAGAGGTGAATTAAATCTTTAGTATCGCGACCGCGATGCCTGTTCCTATCACATTATTCCCGGGGCGCATGATTTTTTGGGGAACCCCAAGTATGTCTAGACGCTCAGAAAGTTTCAATCGATTGGTCTCTTATTCTCAGATAGCCACTCGAATCGTGCCAAGTCTAACTCCTGCCACCGTGGGGTGAACACTTCTTTATTCAATTCAAACACATTATAATAAACCATCGGGGATTATTATCTTATGATCGGTTGTAGTATAGAAATTTGTTTCGACTCATCCTGATATTCTTTTCCAAGTTGGGATTATAAGTTATTTCACGCCGCGCGATTTCTAGTCTTCCCACTTTGATAGATAGATTGCACCCGCGGTAATTCGTTCTTTTTTTAGAATATCGGTTGTTATTAAAATACATAGCTATGAAATAAAAAAATTTACAGCTTCAATAAGGCGCGCCTATAGCAACCGGTATAAAAAAAAAGAATAAGTTGTACGCGATGATCTACGTGAACAGCGAATATTCTTTAACCCAAGTTTCTCCCGATGTTTTTCAGTCTAAATCGAACCCCTAAACATGACTGGGGAAATGAAATGCAGCCTGGCTTGCGTGTAGAAAACAACCCGAAAGTGTGGTGGCAGAATCAAATCAATTTTGTGTATGGGCGCGACCGCCGGGTGTGGATAACGGAAACATTTTCAGCATCTGATCCCTTTTATTCGAGCCGTGTATAGGTTTCATTTTTACTATCCATTCGGAGGTTCATTGGACGATTAAAAATCCCCTAACCCACCGACCAAAGCATTTAACATAGTATAATAAATCCTTTTGATAAAACAGTTTATCGCAGCGTTTTGTGCCGAATTTGGGCATAGGGATTGAGAAAGAAAATAGAAAGCATGCTTTTGGTTTGGGAGAATTTTTCATGCAGAGAACCCCCGGTGGGGCTCACGACAGGCAATGAGAAACAGAGGAAGGACCTGTGATCTTAGTCCCCCAACGATAAAATCAGACATACGGTGGACATCACCCGGCTTTACACAAAAAATATTTTTTTTTTTATTAAAAATTTTTCCTGATAAGGGTTGGGTTTTTACACAGCGGGGAAAAAAAATATTCTTCTCAAACGATAGAATTCGTCACTTAGTAGGCTCTAATAGGTCACAAGCGCAAACGCGCACGGTATAACAACAAAAGGGAAGGATGTGATGCGCAAAAACAATTATTAGCCAATGTTTGAAGATGCGATTAATGCCCCGAAAACCTACAAACGGCGAATAATAAAATAAATATACAGGGACGTTCTCCAGTACGCGAGATCCAATAAACTTTGCATTGGTGTTGGCCTTTATATGGCCCCATCGAAATGGCATTGATGTTTGTACACCACATTAAATTATAATAATAAAATTGTCATTGCGACAGAAGAACAAATATTGGTTTAATGATGATTAAACGAACTACCAACACATTCACCACCTAACCCAAAGAGTTCGCACCACAAAGTGCCCACCTAACCAAAGTTATCCTGCATAACTATATTTGTTGCCCCCTATCAGAAAAGCCTTCAATGGTCCAAGAGGTCCTGTGCTCTTGCCACCTTTCTGATGCAGACTTGGCAATGCTTGATGAGAAGTAATACGGTGCTCGATTATAAATCACAACAAGCCTTTGACAACACCGAGGACAGGAGCGGGTGAAACAGAGTTATTGTTAGGCATTCGCGGTGGTTCACTCTTACCTAAGAATAAAAAAATAATACAAACATCTCGACCAGATTTGCTATAGCTACCGGAGCTGTTAATAGACCCTTTCTGTATGGTTCCTGTTCTTCGATAACAAATTTCAACGACAAACCAGCGAAAGTATCGTACGAAGAAGACCAACAACTCACAAAGACTATAAAGTCGCTCAACTTTAGGATTGATAAGTGTATATTACTTTCCCTCCTTCTTTAAATAATCAACAGGAGGAGCCAGCAACCGAGTCACGAGTGCCCACAGTTGTTGGCTAACCACCCAACCGCATTTAACCCAACGTGCTTAATAACCTCTAAACAATAGCCCCAATGACTCCTCTGGGAGGGCCTCAATCGCCTTTAAACCAATTATTTAAGTAATTCTCCCAAATCTATAAGTCTTTTCTTATCCAGTTGTCATCTTTTTTTACCCTGAGTGCCCCCTCCAACCCGTGACGCCAAAACATATGTGATTGAAATCATACCAAAGGCATAAGAATGAAACGATAGTAATGCCTTTTCTCTAAAAGCGTTTCGAATACGTACCGCTATGTTGTGTCCTCCTCAAGAAATATGTGTATCCGTTTTCACGCATTCTGCTGATTTTTGAGATCGCACAGCCTTCTTGTGGTGTTGATATACGCTTCTAGCCTGCAGCACGCTCGATGTTTAGATCGTCTAATTGTAAACGCACGGTTTGATTTCGCTTTCATCTTTATCAGCTATTCCGCAGACTGAAATTCTTATTTTTAAAAGTTGATATTTTCTTCATCCTGGTGAGAGAGTTTTGAGAGTTGTCAGAGAGAAAATACCCGCGCTGTCATTGCATGGCTACGTTCTAAACCTTTGAGGGGTTCACGAACAAACCACCCATTCATCGGTGAGTTAGGATCCATCTATAGTTTTTAAGTACTTTCATCAATTGTATTTGGTGAGAAATCACTCCATCACAATTCTTCCACCCAGTTTGGCTTCAACCATTTGAGATTCCGCGACCGTTTGGGTTTAAGTTTTTTTTCTCCTCCAGTCTACAAAACCAATTCCTCGCAATATATTTGCTCCACCAAGGTTTTCCCGCTAGTGTTAGAAAGTGCTAGGGGTTGTTCGTGCGGACGTATAATATTTAAAATCAGGATTATTTTTTAATCGTAGTGTACCTCACAATCAAGTGTTCAAAAAGGCATAAATTTCCGCCCAACATCGGGTCTTGACCGAAATGCATCATAGTAATCACAACCGCGCACTTTAAATAATTCAGTTTGCAAGAAACCAGATTCTATTATTCCACCTTCCTGGCAACCCTTCCGCCATCTCACACCTTCCGCCATATTAAACTTATAATATAAAGTTAAAATCATTATATCAATATAAAACCAAAAAAAATGAGTGGAAGAAAGCTTAAATTCCAATGAGAATTTGGCGGAGCCGCGGGGGATAAAGAGGGCTAGCGGCAGACTGACGTATTACTCAACAATCCGTCCACAATCGATCAGAATCAACAACTTCTTGTAACGCTTTCCTAATTTAGGGATTCTGATGAAGTGAACGTTTTCCGGGATGTGCGGCTAGCATTCAAAATTTCTTTGACTTCTACCACAGATGTGAACAGAACACTCGTTTGATAATATGGTAAGCATAGTAACGTAAAACAACCATTTTCGCATTTCGGTAATGAAATCATGAGCGTGAAGATAGTGATTATTTTATACTTATGGAGATCTTTGCGAACCTCGACCAAGAACGAAGAAACGGCCGTTTATCAAGTATTGACTTAACTACACTCCGAATGTGACACGATTCGTATTAACGGGATAAAATGGAATTGACACTATCGCAGAGATGCCGCCATTGCGGAGGCTTATGGAAATCGATTTTGTATTCCCTTGATTTCGAATTGCTAGAATTCATCACCATTTATATCAAGTCTCTCGCGATCGCCTGGTTATGAACTTACCTTTACCTTATAGCAAGGTTATCCGCAGCACAGACCCGGATGCATCCAATACGATAAAGGATTAGTCCGCGATTTTAGAAAGTCACACAACCCGAACTTGCGAACAGATAGCCGTTAATATTCAGTATGCTCGCTATTTTATTTGATATAATACTACGACATCGTAAAATTCTTTCCTCTGACAAATTCTGACACACACTGGATATTAATCTTCGAACGTTCCCAAAAGTATAAGGGTGTACTCTGTTGTTTGATGAGTCTTACAACCTATACGATAAGGTTTGAATGAACGATCGAAGGTGGCCCAATCAACTTTAGTCAAGTTATGCGTATCCAATCACAATGGTATGAAATCAAAAGTTTTTTCGAACGCAAAAACGCGACCCCGAAGTAAACAAAGTGGTAAAAAGAATTTAGAACTAGTAGCGGATGTCACAATCGGTTGAATTATTTCACGAATAATTATGCCTCTTTGTTGAATGCGCACCACAATGATAATACTCTTCACGGGAGTGGAACGTCGTATCGAAAATGCGTCAGTAGGCATACGATTCAGATTCGAAAAAGCTGAACGGCAGAAGAACCGCTAAATGCGTATGTATTTGTAATTATGGTTGGACATAAATATCGAAGATGGAAGATTTGTTCGAGCTGTTTACTAAAGAAGCACATTCCGCAATTATTTTGCGGCAAAACTGGGAGCGGTAAGCCGAATTATATTTTAGATTATTACAAACGACATATCGAGGTGGTGTTCGAGAATATTGTAATTCTATGCCCTACTCTCGAATATAATAAACCTATAGATCCCGATGTGGGGTTAGAAAGGACCTGCGGTTATACACCGTTAATTAATCCCCGTGATAAACTTCACGAAATTGCTTGGCTGTTATTATGAAATATTTGCCGGGGAGCCTACGTTGTACATCATCGATGACTGTGTGAATTAAAGGCTCTTACTCAAAAGAAAGCAATGTGATAACTCGCATTTTCTGGAAGTCACGGAAACCAGTCTGTGTGGGTGGTTGAATCAGAAATACAACTCGTCTTACTGACCTTCGCGAACAAAAACAAAAATGGTGCTTTATTTCCACTGTAAGGATAGGACTCGATTGATGAGTGTTTAAGAGAAAACGATGTCATATTCCAACACAACATGAACGTAAAGAGTTTAGGCAATCATTGGCAAATACCAAACACCCAAGTTGATATCTAAAAACTGATCAACCAGTTGCATATAAAATTTCCTAGAAATAATCACAGCTGTTTAACATGCTTAACAGTTTCCTTACACTGGTTAGCAATTTCTTAACACTGGTTTACAATTTCTTAACACTTTTAGTCGATGATTTTGTAGGTTTTTTATTATTTTTAAACTTAAAAGGAGATATATATAAATCAGAAGAAGATGACCAATTTAACTATCCGGAGATCCCAAACGCGACAGGCATATGGCGGTGGTCTCAGCCGGTGAGCAAAAAGAAAATTTAGGGAAAGAGTTTAGTGTTGATAAAATAGAAGCGATGAAAGATCCGGATATAGACAAGCTTTATAACATATACGAAGCGAGTTAGGATCGATTATTTACCAAATCACCGTAATACAATTATACAACTGTATACCAAGCGTTTGTATGTATCACCCAATTGATGACCAAACAAAATATATAGTTATCTCGACAAGATCCATTCCTGGGACATGCGCTTAACAGTTTTACTTGCGAACTATATCACAGATTTGGCGATGTTCTTAGCTCCGCTCACTCACAGAGCAGTAACCACTGTTAACATTGTCAATTTAATAAAATATAATTTAGAAGTAACGAAACCGAAGATCATAAGAAGTTGAGCGTCGAAATGCTGCTGCTAGAAAAGGCAAAACATGAAGAACTTCTCGAAAAACCTTCGAAAAGCGAAAGAAAACAAACAACAAGAACCATCATCATGAGGAGACCAGAATCACGTTTTTATCACCCCTTTATACATTGCTGCTGCTGCTACGCTGATAATAGTTTGGTTGTTTTACATAATTTTAATCGGTCGAACAAAAAACCACCACCACCACCTGTGGTAACAAAACCCAACCCATTTATCATGTATTGAACATTATTTGTACACAATTTAAAAACAACAATGCAACGCCAAATATAAACGTTAAGAAATTGCAAACACTGTATACCACACGTTTGTGGTCATCGCATTGGCCGCTGTTACTCGAGATGACAAAATTAATATTTTACGAAAGCCCCGACAACCTAGACTGGCTTTCGTAAATATTATTTTGTCAATCTCGAGTAACCATCGGCCAATGCGCTGACCACAACCGCGAGGTATACAGAGTTTTGCAATTTTCTTTACCGTTGTAATTATTTGGCGTTGCCATTGTTGTTTTATAAATTGGGTACCAAATTACTGATCAATACATATAAATTTGTTTTGTACCACAGTGGTGTGGTGTTGTTTCGACCGATTAAAATATATGTAAACACCACAACCTATTATCGGCAGCTTAGCACAGCAGCAATGTAAAAGGATTGATAAAAACGTGATCTGTCTCCTCGATGATGATGGTTCTTGTTGTTGTACATCTTTCGCTTTTCGAAGTTTTTCGAGAAGTTTTCTTCATGTTTTTGCTTTTCTACACAGCACCTTTTCGACCCGCGTCAACTTTCTTCTGATTCTTCGTTTCGTTTACTTCCCTCCATTATATTTATTTAAATTGACTATGTTAACAGTAGTTTAAAAGCTGTGGTGGCAGCTAAAACATGCCAAATCTTGATTATGTTCGCATAAAACCTGTAATCGCATGTCCCAGAATGGATCTTGCTCGAGATCACTATTTAATTTTGGTTTGCAATCAATTGGGAGATAATACAAACTGCTCTGGTATACAGTATGTATAATTGTATTACCGATGATTTTGTAATCAATCGATCCTAAACTTCTTCTTATCTCCTATAAAGCTAGTCTATATCCGGATCTTTCATCGCTATTCGTTTATCAACACTAAACTCTTTCCCTAAATATTCTTTTTTGCTCACCGGCTGAGACCAC
>NC_134879.1:15575454-15577954 GCF_041734735.1 Babylonia areolata
AGGGAGGAAAGGCGTGGTGTCTGCTTAAAAAGGAATTGAAAAGAAAGAAAGAAAGAAAGAAAGAAAGAAGGAAGACTCACAAAAACACTGTAACGTTCGCGAGCTTGCCACCTGATACATTCAGGAAGAAGGGAATTAAGAAGAAGAAGGAGGAGGAGGAGACGAAGAAGAATAACATGATGATGATGATGGTGATGATGACGAAGATGATTAAGAAGAAGAAGAAGAAGAAGAAGATGATGATGATGATGATAATGAGGAGGAGGAGGAGGAGAAGAAGAAGAAGAAGAATAACATGATGACGATGATGATGATGATGAAGAAGAAGAAGAAGAAGAAGAAGAAGAAGAAGAAGAAGAAGAAGATGATGATGATGATGACGATGAGGATGAGGATGAGGATTATGAGGAGGTGGAGAAGGAGGAGGAGAAGAAGAAGAAGAAGAATAACATGATGACGATGATGATGATGATGAAGAAGAAGAAGAAGAAGAAGAAGAAGAAGAAGAAGAAGAAGAAGAAGACGATGATGAGGAGGAGGAGGAGGAGGAGGACGAAGACGAGGAGGAGGATTAGAAAGAGGGAGGAATAAATTAACAGCATCAAATTCAAGTCGGAAATGGGTCACTGCCAACACCAGCCGGTCAAAGTTGTTTCTGGGTGCCAGCTAGTCAGAGAAAAGGGCTTGCTATTCTGTGCCTGCGACTCCTTCAGCTTCCCGCTCTGTCTGTCTGTCTGTCTCTATATCTGTGGGTCTATATTCCCCAGTGAATATCTACGAAAGGGACCTATCAATTGTTTATCACTTCGAAATTTCAATCAGTTGTGTACTTCCCTACATAAACACAGGGTCCGCTCTCCAAATCCAGTGACACACCAGAACTGCTTGGAACTTGATTAAAATTTCAGAAATGTAGACTTTCATTCCAAGAGGATGACAGAGAGACAGGCAGACGGACAGACAGCCAGTCAGACAGAGCAAAATCTTATATCTGTTCCTACGCAAGGGAACGCGAAATCCATCAAACTGTTTTTTTATATCTGTTCCTTTGCAAGGGAACGTGTAATCTGCCAAAACGATTTTAGGTCACTTCGGAGACAACAGGACAGGCAGACAGATAGACAGACAGACAGAGCAAATCCTATATCTGCTTCTATGCAAGGGAACGTGAAATCCATCAAACGATTTTAGGTCACTTTGGAGACAAACATTCAGACAGACAGACAGAGCAAAATCTTATATCTGTTCCTATGCAAGGGAACGTGAAATCCACCAAACGATTTTAGGTCACTTTGAGACAAGAATTCAGAAAGACAGAGCAAAATCTTATATCTATCTGCTCCTGTGTACGGGAATGTGTAGTCTGCCAAAACGATTTTAGGTCACTTCGGAGACAACAGGACAGACAGACAGAAAGACAGACAGACAGAGCAAATCCTATATCTGCTTCTATGCAAGGGAACGTGAAATCCACCAAACTATTTTAGGTCACTTTGAGACAAGAATTCAGAAAGACAGAGCAAAATCTTATATCTGCTCCTGTGCAAGGGAACATGTAATCTGCCAAAACGATTTTAGGTCACTTCTAGACATCAGAACAGACAGACAGATAGACAGACAGACAGAGAAAAATCTTATAAATTATCTGTTCCTACGCAAGGGAACGCGAAATCCATCAAACGATTTTAGGTCACTTTGGAGACAAAACTTCAGACAGACAGACAGAGCAAAATCTTATATCTGTTCCTTTGCAAGGGAACGTGTAATCTACCAAAACGATTTTAGGTCACTTCGGAGACAACAGGACAGGCAGACAGACGAGACAAAGACAGGAGTGACGCCAGAACTGAAGCAGAAGAAGAAGAAACAAACAAAAACAACTAAACTCACCCGACAGACAATCAAGGGGAGAGGAAAAAAAAAAAGAAAAAGAAAATGAAGCCACAGCGAATAATAACCAGAAGGTGAAAGAAAGAAAGAAAGAAAGAAAGAAAGTAAGAATTAAAACGGCGGGGAGAGACAGACTGGTCCGAGGTCAAACAAAAAAAACCTCCCCCCCCCCCCCCACACACACACACACTCAGAAGGAAATCAAATCAGACAGCGGAGCGTCATTAAAGAAAGACGACTCCCTCCCAGGAAATGGGAGTTTTTATCCGGACTGGAAAAACCTCGGATCAGACAGGCAGGAGGACTTCGTATTTCGTCTTCTTCTTCCCTGGCTCTTTAACTTTTAATCTAAGTGAAGGTATGGGTGCATGTCTTTCGGACGAACGAAAACAAAACAGACAAGCAACCAACAAACCAACAAAAATACCCCCCCCCCCACACACACACACACACCCTACGGGGTATGTCATGTGCACTGAAAGAGCTTGCAGCAAAAAAAACAACAACAAAAAACAATGTTGTGAAGAAGAAGAAAAATACATGCATAAGTCGGTAACCAAATATGTGACCTGTAGAATCTGAAACGGTGGGTCAGCTTATGTGGCGACAA
>NC_134879.1:15587954-15602954 GCF_041734735.1 Babylonia areolata
CTCCCCCACTCTCATTTCTATCCCTCCCCCACCCCACTCCCCCACTCCCATTTCTATCCCTCCCCCACCCCACACCCCAACCCCCATTTCTATCCCTCTCTCCCACCCCACTCCCCCACTCTCATTTCTATCCCTCCCCCATCCCACTCCCCCACTCCCATTTCTATCCCTCCCCCACCCCACTCCCCCACTCCCATTTCTATCCCTCCCCCATCCCACTCCCCCACTCCCATTTCTATCCCTCCCCCATCCCACTCCCCCACTCCCATTTCTATCCCTCCCCCACCCCACTCCCCCACTCCCATTTCTATCCCTCCCCCACCCCACTCCCCCCACTCTCATTTCTATCCCTCCCCCACCCGACTCCCCCACTCTCATTTCTATCCCTCCCCCACCCCACTCCCCCACTCTCATTTCTATCCCTCCCCCACCCCACTCCCACACTCCCATTTCTATCCCTCCCCCACCCCAATCCCCACTCTCATTTCTATCCCTCCCCCACCCCAATCCCCACTCCCATTTCTATCCCTCCCCCACCCCAATCCCCACTCCCATTTCTATCCCTCCCCCACCCCACTCCCCCACTCCCATTTCTATCCCTCCCCCCACCCCACTCCCCCACTCCCATTTCTATCCCTCCCCAACCCCACTCCCCCACTCCCATTTATATCCCTCCCCCACCCCTATCCCCACTCCCATTTCTATCCCTCCCCCACCCCACTCCCCCACTCTCATTTCTATCCCTCCCCCCACCCCACTCCCCCACTCTCATTTCTATCCCTCCCCCACCCCACTCCCCCACTCCGATTTCTATCCCTCCCCCCACCCCACTCCCCCACTCTCATTTCTATCCCTCCCCCACCCCACTCCCCCACTCCATTTCTATCCCTCCCCCACCCCTATCCCCCACTCCCATTTCTATCCCTCCGCCACCCCACTCCCCCACTCTCATTTCTATCCCTCACCCCACCCCACTCCCCCACCCCCCATTTCTATCCCTCCCCCACCCCACACCCCAACCCCCATTTCTATCCCTCTCTCCCACCCCCACCCCCCACCCCCATCCTTCTCTCTACCTCTCCGACACTGGCTGGTTTTGGGGCGTGAGTTAAGAGTGGGGAAGTCCTGCTGGGTATCTGCTGTTTAGGGGCTTGGTCTCTCTGTGTAAAACAGATTCTTTGGTTTCGTTCCACGTCAGAGACGACGCATGAAAAAACAGCACAATTCTGCTGGCATCGTTCAAGCTTGATTGATGACTTATACATCCATACACACACACCAATGTGTGTGTGTGTGTGTGTGTGTGTGTGTGTGTGTGTGTGTGTGTGTGTGTGTGTGTGTGTGTGTGTGTGTGTGTGTGTGTGTGCATTCATATATAGTATAATATAGTATGTGTTATATGATTATGCATAGTATACATTCTATATAGCATATATGTATACATATATGTGTGTGTGTGTGTGTGTGTGTGTGTGTGTGTGTGTGTGTGTGTGTGTGTGTGTGTGTGTGTGTGTGTGTGTGTGTGTGTGTGTGTGTGTGTGTGTGTGTGTGTGTGTGTGTGTGTGTGTGTGTGTGTGTGTGTTTCAAGGATTTTGTCAGCATTTCCTCGAAACGAAATTTGTTTTTTTGGTGTTTTTTTATTCATCAGCGAGAAAAAAAATGTATATAGACTTCTGTAAACTACTAGGATTTGTATCTGCATTCAGGTTTTTGTTTTGACAGGTTTGCTTGCAATACCTTTTTGTGTCATAAACCCTTTTTTTTTTTTGTCCATCGCATGTCAAACTCTTACAAGCTTGGGCAAATCTTATCACTCTTTCTCATGCAGAACAGAAGACATTGCTAATATTTATATATAAGTCCGCTTCTACACTGTACAGGTGGGCGGTTAGGGAGACACAAGGAGAGTGAGACTATGAGCACAGGAAAAGCAGAGGAGACAACTTCTACTGCCCTGACTATTTAGGCGAAAATTGGATAGTGTCTTGCCACAGGAACATCCCCCCCCCCCAACTCTCTCGGCCTCTTAAGAGCACTTTGTGTAAGACAGTCGGCGTATCCCCCCCCCAAGGCTGCGGCATCACTAGAGACCCAGTGCAAATCTTGCCTCCTAACTCAGTTTGAGAGTCGTTGTCCTTCAACAAAAAGTCTTAGCTGTTAAATGAATTCCCATTTTAGTGGAGAAACCATTGATCATACAGCTCTCAACTTTAGCTGTTGGCCTTGCTGTAAGCTCGTGCCAATGTCTGATATATATATATATATATATATATATATATATATATATATATATATTAGCCGTGTGTTGACCCTACAAGAAGATTCAGATATAGTTAAAAAAAAAAGAAAAAAAAGAAAAAAAAAAAAAAAAAAAAAAAAAAGAGCGTGCGGAGCGAGTGTGGGCTCGTGGCATGCATGCACGCGCTGAGCGTCAAGCGTAGATGTGTTGTCTATTTAGATAGAGGTGACATAAACTTTGCAGCCGGCTTGCCAAGACCCCCGGCAATGTTCAATATTTATTCATTGGCTCATAAACTAGTTGGTTTGTTTGTTTGTTTTTGTGGTGGTGGTGGTTGTGTTGTGTTGTTTTTCTTTCGCTTGTTGTTTGGGTTACGTAAGCCCTGCCCCATTCTTACCACCCACCCCCTCCCTCCACCTCACCCACCATCTATGGGTATGTAGGCCGCAGTGCACTTTTGACTGTCTGTTAGGGCGATGGCCGATACATTCATTGGACAGTTGGAGGATCAAAGTACACGCGTTTTGACCGTTCGCTGGTGTAGGGTGTGTGCAGCGCAGGTCAAAATGGCAGGCTGCATAAGCATTATCTTTCCATCAGCGAATTTGTATAGATATCAAGTATTGTTGTCTTGTTAAAGGCGTGTGTCATGGTGTGTGTGTGTGTGTGTGTGTGTGTGTGTGTGTGTGTGTGTGTGTGTGTGTGTGTGAGTGCGTGTGTGTGTACGTACGCGCGCGTGTGTGGGGGTGAGAAAAAGTGGGAGAGGGAAAGAGATAGAGAGGGAGAGAGAGAGAGACAGAAAGAGAGAGAGAGGGGGAGACAGGCAGACAGACAGACAGATGAACAGACAGACAGAGAGACGAACAGAAGACAAGAAAATAATCGAATTAATGAGGAAGAATATCACTGCGGCAGAACATAATCTGATACTGAATCAAACGAGAAAGGCAGCCTAAATTAGCAGCAAAAGCAACGACGACGACGACAACAACAGCAAAAAATATTCTAACATTATACTTTCCGTAATCCTGACTCGCTCTGTACAACAACGGATGCAACGCATTGGACACAGGCCACATGACCCCACCCACCCACACACACACCGACCCCTACCACACACACACACATCCTTTCTCCTCCCATCCATCCACCCCTCCTATCTCTCAACCCTCCCATCCATCTCCTTTAGTTTCTCAACACTTCTTCCTTCCTTACTCCCCCATTTACCCCCCCCCCCCCCCCCCCCCCCACCCCCTCCCGCCACCCCTAACTCCCACCCCTAGTCTCAGGCCCAACCCGAAGTGATCAGACCGCCATCACGTTCTCAAAATTGTTGTTCCAAGGCCGATTACTTCAGCGTCGGTCAGTCCACGTTTCGTTTCCACGTGTAACCAGGTTCTGAGCAATGTAGAACACAACAGTTTCTGCTTTAAGTGTGGTATTCGCTGTATATAAAAAAACACAAAAAAAAAAACGAAATAAAAAATAAAATAAAAACCTTCAGTGCCCAGGTATATGGAACATTGAATTTTAGTTTCGTTCACCCCTTATTCGCAATACCTTTCACCCCTTATTCGCAATACCTTTCACCCTTATTCGCAATACCTTTCACCCCAATACCTTTCACCCCTTATTCGCAATACCTTTCACCCCTTATTCGCAATACCTTTCACCCTTATTCGCAATACCTTTCACCCCTTATTCGCAATACCTTTCACCCTTATTCGCAATACCTTTCACCCCTTATTCGCAATACCTTTCACCCCTTATTCGGAATTTGTAATGACAGTAACTCGTGTCCGACGATGATCATCAGGACAGCAGAAGAAGCGAATGCTGTCCCGACTATCTGGGCTAGGATTTGATTATAGAGGCATAGTGTCTTGCCCAGGATACACCTCCGCCACTCTCTCGGCTAGGTGGGCTTTAGGACAATCGGCATTGTGATGATCCCCCAGGAGCCAGCTAGACCCTAAGTTTGAGCACTGAGAGCCAGCGCAATCTTACCTCCTAGTTTGAGAGTCCTAGTTCGTCACAAAAGACTAAGCTGTAATCGCACTGGAGAAACCATTGATCATACAGGTATCACTATGCTGTTGGTCCGGCTGTAAGCTTATGTCAATCTTTCTGATATAAGCCGACTCGTTGAGGAACTGGGGGTATGGGGGAAAGACTAACACAGCAAACGATAGCGAGAATAAAGGTAAAACTAGGGACACTAGACTGAAGAGTAAAACTAAACGGTAAGTTGAAAATCAAATTAAATGTGACAATCCGACAAATTTTGACACAATTAAACTGCCTTCGCTTTACTGACAACAGTCGGCAATAGTTGTACACAGATTTTGGTGACACAAACTGAGGAGGGAGGAAAGGCGCGGGAGAAAGGACGAGGGGGGTTGGCAAATATGTGAATGAATGTGAGCAGGAAATTTATCACCCACAACACACATGACAAAGCTGTTGGGAAAACGGTTTCCCTGGTAACTGCAAAGCGATGGTCTGCTTAGAACTTGCTGCATCGGGATCGGGTGAAAAAATAAATACAAAAATAAAACGTTTATCACGTTCTTTATTGACCAGCCCATCGCAAAGGGGGGTTCATTTAAAGGCTGATTAACAACTGTCAGCTCTCAAAGGCAGTGGGAGAAAGCCACAAACTATGTTTAAAGATCAACTTGAACAAGATTTTAAAAAGACCAATTCACCCAAATCACGCTCATTCCACGTAAACTGATTTCCCTCAGGAGCTGAAAAAGGAGTATCCGGGGGGGAACATCACAGAACAATATCTCCATTGAACTAGTTGTAAAAAAATAGTTGTGCCTGATCTCATGTAGGTCCCAGCAGTCAATCAGAAGAGGTGTTTTGTGCTGAGAGGCTGAGAGGTATGGCACACACAACGGAGCTTCTTCACCTTTCAAGACAAATGAATGTGTCAGAGAAGAATGACCTGCAAGGAGCCTAGGAGCCTGCAGAGGACGGTTCCCTCTGTCCTTTTCCTGATTCTTAGAACGGAAGGAGTTTCCTGAAGTCAGGATGGATCCGAAACAACTTCTTCTCTGTCTGCAAGCCCCACTCCTCTTACCCAGAAGTGGTTCACACAGGACTGAACCCCGGGTTTCATGTTTGTAAACAGTATTGTTGATTGATGTGGATACTTATATAGCGCCTATCCTCGGTCAGAGACCAAGCTCTAAGCGCTTTACATACACGGGGACATTTGCACCACAGGCTGCCTACCTGGGTACAGCCGACTGACGGCTGCCACTGGGTGCTCATCATTCGTTTCCTGTGTCATTTAATCAGATTTCAGACGCACACGCATACACATTCAGACAGACATGTAACATTTTACGTGTATGACCGTTTTTATTTATTTACCCCGCCATGTAGGCAGCCATACTCCGTTCTTGGGGGTGTGCATGCTGGGTATATTCTTGTTTCCATAACCCACCGAACGCTGACATGGATTACAGGATCTTTAACGTGCGTATTTGATCTTCTGCGTGCGCATGCACACGAAGGGGGTTCAGGCACTAGCAGGTCTGCACATATGTTGACCTGGGAGATCGGAAAAAATCTCCACCCTTTACCCACCAGGCGCACCGAGATTCGAACCCAGGACCCTCAGATTGAAAGTCCAGCGCTTTAACCACTCGGCTATTGCACCCGCAACTGCGGAACAGTTCCTGATTGATGGCATTCATGGTGAGTCCATCAACACACTTTCGTTGCTGCGAATGCCCACAAGACCTGGAGTCCAGTCTGGAAAAAACAATATGGCATAACCTTATGTATTAAGAATTACATGCACTTCGTGGAACTCAACCAGCATAGGATGATTAACTGTCTCCATACGAACGGTGAAAGAGACGACGTTAACAGCGTTTCACCCCAATTACCATCATCAAAATATTGCAAGCGGAAGGCTCTTATACTGAAGACGTGAATGTTGACAAAGAACACCACAATTCTGACGACGGAAGCTAAAGGTTGGGTCATTCAGACACCCACTGGACATCCGAGGGGTCTGTGTAGAGGAGAAGAGAGGACTGGCCGTACTGAGTGAGTTGATATTTCGACAGGCATTGGCCTTAAGAGCAGTCAGTGAATCACAAAAAGAATATAACACTGTTGAAGTGAGATTGGTGAACCCCGTTTCAGACCCAGAACCAGGACAGTTAGTTCAGCTGTATAAATAAAACTGTCGGAAGGAAGATGTTTAGCGAAAGGGGAGCTTGCAGTGAACGGGTAGCACACAGCAGCTTCCACACCTTTTTTCGATTTAAACTGTTCGTAAAAAAGCATTAGTGAAAGAAGAATAAGTCTGACAGAACTCTGGGTATAAAGCTTTATAAACAAGAAAACTGGTGGTGTCTAGCTTTGTAAACATCCTGGTCGAAGCTTACAATAGATGTCTGGAATGTCCAAGGAGGCTTGTTTCATTATTTGGAAAAGCCATCAATGGCACCGATGACGATATCCAAATTGTCAAAGCGAGGTTAGAAGCGCATCCCTAGAGGTGAGATGCTGTGTGGACACGTGTTCATATTTGTCCTGGTACTTAGGGCTAAAATGATTCAATGAATATATATTGTCAGTGTACCCTCCACAACACAGGCACGATTTTATCAAGTCTGAATGTAGGGGTTAACCTTTTATCTCGCACTATTTGCATCCGTGTAAATCATTGCAAACATAGCTTTATCAAAAGCATTATTTTTGCGAAAGAGCATCCCACTTGAAATCAAACAAGGCATCATGTGTGACGAGGTCCAATATCTTTTTTAGCACTGAAAAGAAAACCACACTTTCACAGACTCACACAAAGTGTGGACACACAGTGTCAGTCTATGAAACAGCAAGTCTTTTCCATTCCAAGCAACTTCCTCGTCTTTTTAATTTATTCTTCAGCACCACTTTCCGAAATATCTGTTCCTGCCTCCATTTCTCAGTCTATTCTCTGTCTCTAGGTTGTTGTACGTATGTCTTGCGTTTTTTCAAGTCTGTTGCGTCTTTCAAGTCTGGCCTTAAAACTCACCTCTTCACAAGATAGCCTCCCTCCCCTGCCTCTTCCTTGTCTTCAGTTTCTTCAGTTCTAGAGTTATGCATGCGTGTGAATGACTGGTGTGAAAGCGCTTAGATTTGTCTCTGCATAAGATTAAGCGCTATATAAATACTATTATCATTATCATTGTTGTTGTTGTTGGTGGTGGTGGTGTTTTATTACGTTTGCATCCCAGACACATCATTTATTGTTCTGAATTGTCCACTCCGATTTGATTTCATTTCTATTTCAGCTTCGGTCTCTAGTTTGGTATGGGATGGATTGGATTCATTGGCACTGAGGTTTGTTTTGGACTGATGTGGCTCATGTTGGATCGATCGCCAATATTTTCTCCCCCTCCACTAGACCTTGAGTGGTGGTCTGGACGCTAGTCATTCGGATGAGACGATAAACCGAGGTCCCGTGTGCTTCGTGCACTTAGCGCACGTAAAAGAACCCACGGCAACAAAGGGGTTGTTCCTGGCAAAATTCTGTAGAAAAAGCCCACTTCGATAGGAAAAACAAATAAAACAGCACGCAGGAAAAAAAATACACACACACACACACACACAAAAAAAAAGGGTGGCGGAGTATTATAGCGACGCGCTCTCCCAGGGGAGAGCAGCCCGAATTTCACACAGAGAAATCTGTTGTGATAAAAAAGAAATACAAATACAAATACTACTTACTAATCAGTACTTCCTGCTTCTCCCGCAAAAAAAAGAAAGAAGATATTTTGAGTTCCAAAGATGGGAGATGGCTCTTTTGCTCCTGCGTGCAATGGCCGCCCCACTGATGTGCACTTTCTTCTTTTTCTTTTTTCCCCCTCTGCGCGTTTCCCTCCTTTTGTTGAAGATGGCAGCATGGAGACAGTGACAGGTTTGATGTCTGAAAGCCGACTAAAAAAAAAAAAAAAAAAAAAGATGGAAGGGGGTCCTTCTTTGATCTTTTCACTGGCGACACACCGGCTGCCTGTTTGTCCCCATGTACTGTTTGTTCCAGTTTGCGGGACTTTCCCATTCAAAGAAAGGAAAACTTGCACAGAGGAAAAAAAAAAAAAGAAGAAAAAAAAGTTGTTTGTAAAAAAAAAAAAAAGAGAGTGCCATTCATTCATTTTTTCGGGGGTGGGTTAGGGGTGGGGTGTGGTGCGGTGGGGGCGGTGGGGGGGGGGAGGGGGGGGGAGAGAAAGTGAATCAGAGTGTGGGATAGGCACAGAAAGGTAGAGATGACATAATCAAAGAGAGGGTGAGAGAGAGAGAGAGAGAGAGAGAGAGAGAGAGAGAGAGAGAGAGACAGAGAGAGACAGAGAGAGAGAGAAAGAGAGAGAAAACAGGCAGTCAGACACGCAAAGACAGAGAGAGAACGCCTGATTTTTTTTTCCCATAATGTCGAGAGTGGATTGGCATCCAATCTAATTTTTGTTTACGTCCAACCATAATATCAGAAGATAGGAAAATTCAAAATCACAAAACACCCCCCCCCCCCCCCCCCACTCACCCCCCCACACACACACACACACACACGCACGCACGCACACACACGCAAGCACGCACGCACGCACGCACGCACACACACACACATAGATATACATACATACATACATACATATATATATATATATATAGAGAGAGAGAGAGAGAGAGAGAGAGAGAGAGATACACAGACACACAGGCACACAGACAGACACACAGAGAGACAGACAGACGACGAGCAGAGAGTGTTGCAATCCTCCTGCTCACAGAACTCTCAGAAACCTCCTGGCACGTTCTGTGAGAACTGCTCTCGCAATGTGATGGCGAACATAATTATGAAGAAACCACCACCATCACCACCACCACCACCACCAACGACAACAACAAACAATGTCTCAGCTCTTAGCGTCACGTTCCTTATCAGAAAACATGACACTCGACGCACACACATGTTCGCACGCGAGCGCGATAAGTCTGAACATTTTCCGTCGTCTTCGTCGTTTTGAAATAACGCGTCTCCCTCTTGCCGGAACAACTTTCTCGGCGTCCGTTTTTTTTTTTGTTTTTTTGTTTTTTGTGATTGCTTTGTTGTTGTTTTTTCAATCTTATCATCAAAGTACCATTTCCTAGGTTCTCCTCACCGTCCGTGTCTCTATTTGTCTTCAACTTTCTTTTTCCTTTTTTTTGGGGGGGTGGGGGGGGGGGGGGATCAATGTAACTCGTTCATTTCACACTTGCCCGATGTTGTTTTTATTTTTATTACGTTTGCATACCTGACAGTTCTTCTTCTTCTTCTGCGTTCACTCGTATGCACACGAGTGGGCTTTTACGTGTATGACCGTTTTTACCCCGCCATGTAGGCAGCCATACTCCGTTTTCGGGGGTGTGCATGCTGGGTATGTTCTTGTTTCCATAACCCACCGAACGCTGACATGGATTACAGGATATTTAACGTGCGTATTTGATCTTCTGCTTGCATATACACACGAAGGGGGTTCAGGCACTAGCAGGTCTGCACATATGTTGACCTGGGAGATCGTAAAAATCTCCACCCTTTACCCACCAGGCGCCGTCACCGTGATTCGAACCCGGGACCCTCAGATTGACAGTCCAACGCTTTAACCACTCGGCTATTGCGCCCGTCACCTGACAGTTCATTTGACTGATAATATGGATACTTAAACAGTGCCTGTCCTCGGTCGGAGACCAAGCTCTAAGCGCTTTACAAACCCGGGGTCATTTGCACAGCAAGGCTGCCAGCCTGGGTTGAGCCGACTGACGGCTGCCATTGGGCGCTCATCATTCGTTTCCTGTGTCATTTAATCAGATTTCAGGCACGCACACGAGAGAATCAATAGAATCAAGAATATTTAATGCTTTCATCCCTTTTGGGGGCATGGAGGATATTGTATAACAGCAATAGTGTTTTACACCAAAAATAAACATAAACAATTAAAATAACATAACTATCGGAAACGGGACACAAACTATATGAAACACAACATAAATGATGACAGTATTTTTCTGGTATTAAACCTCAGGATAGATCACACAACGTTGCTCATCTTTGCAACATTACTTACACACTCAGACACACATGTAACATTTTACGCGTACGATCAGGTTTCAGGCACGCACACACACACACACATACACACTCAAGACACACACGTAACATTTTACGCGTACGACCGTTTTTGTTTATTTACCCCTCCATGTAGGCAGCCATACTCCGTTTCCAGGGGGTGTGCATGTTGGGTATGTTCTTGTTTCTGAAAACCACCAAACGCAACTCGTTCGTGGTTCTGAGTGGTTCGAGTGGCCCGTTAGCTCAGTTGGTTAGAGCGCCGTGCTGATAACGCGGAGGTCGTGGGTTCGACCCCCATGCGGGCCATTTATGTTTAAGCGCGTTGGGTTACGCTGCTGGTCAGGCATCTGCTTGGCAGATGTGGTGTAGCGTATATGGTTTTGTCCGAACGCAGTGACGCCTCCTTGAGCTACTGAAACTGAAACTGAAACTCTGAGTGGTGTAGGTTGGTGTCATTTTGGTTTCGATTTTGATCTGGTCTGGATTGGAATGGTTTGGTTTGGATCGATTCCAAACATATAAGTCTGGATCGATTCGGAAGCTCTACGGCTGTGTGGAGGACCTGCAGCGTACAGCTGCCTTCTTCGCGGAGACTGGGGTGTCCTTCTACTGATCGAAAAGAAGAAGGTGGAGGAGGAGGAGGAGGAGGAGGAGGAGGAGGAGGAGGAGGAGGAGGAGGATTGATTCGGCTTACACTGCTTTGTGGTGCTTTTTGGGGGGGGGGGGGTGCTGTTTGGGGGGGTGCTGTTTGGGGAAGGCAACAGGAACCTTTATCCAGACAATGTGGCATCATCTGTCAATCCCACACTGATTTCTTAGGAGCACACCTTCCCCCACCACTACCATCTCCACTTTCTCCCCGTCCACCACACCCACACCCACACCCACATCCCTCTCCCCCCCCCCCCCCTACACCCCCCCTTCTCTTTCTCTATGTATTTCGGCCTCTATAATGCCATCTCGACAGTGATACCTATCTAATCGCTTAGTTTCCAACTTTGCCTGCAAAAAAAAAAGAAAAAAAAAAGCTTCATTGCCAAACGATCCACAACAGCACGGGGTTTGAGTTTCAGAAATTGACCTGGATCTTCTGTCTGGTGACCTGCCAGCTTGCTTTCACTTCCTCTGTAGTCAGTTCCAGTCTGCAAGACTCAAAGAAAAGAAGAGAAACCGTGCACTGAAAAGAAAAGTTGCTGACTCGAAACAAAAAAAAAAAGTTTAGATGACAATCGTCGTATTCTTCTTTTTTTTTTTTTTCTTTGGTCTTTTGTTCGGGAGAGGGCGGCTTTTATCGAGAGAAGGAACTGGAACGAGAGTGAGAATGGCGGAGACAGCGAGAAACGCACGAACAGAGAGAGACCGACAGACAGAAACAGAGACAGAATAAATGAATTAATGGTTTATTCGTTTATAGGCCATTGGCCCTTATGAAAGGGTGTCACAAATTCTTCATAGACAGCGCATCGTGCATTGTAAAATGACGTACGTTCAGCTAGTAGGACATACCTTCTTTAAGTACTATACCCTCACCTTAGTAATACATAATACACACAATGGAACATGCCTGTATCTGATGGGCATTTATGCGCCTAAATATTAAATATATAATACACGCTAAATAGTATCTCTTACATGCTTGATTAATAGCACTCAGTTAAAATTGTACACGTTGTCCGCATTTACGTCGTGCTCAGATACACTACGACATAAGAACTGATCGGAGCTTAAACGGTTTATACAGATGAATTGATAGGTTTCAAATAGTTTGTTCATGCGCTGATGCCATAAGCATCGACAATCTAAACTGACTTGGGAACTTGAAATATTTCAATGGTATGTGCTGTACTCTTAAATCATACAAGACAGAGACAGAGATACGGGGCGAGAGAGAGAGAGAGAGAGAGAGAGAGAGAGAGAGAGAGAGAGAGAGAGAGAGAGGAAGAGACAGACAGACAGACAGACAGACAGGCAAAGAGTGACAGAAAACGAACGAACGAATGAAACTTTCATGATCCGCAATTCAAAACCAGGGGAGCGGGAAGTAGGTGTGGGAGGTGGCATCATAATATTTGTAGTGTATAGAATCACACAAAATCAGACTGTACATAGACTTGACCCTCTTGAGAGAGAGAGACAGACAGACAGAGACGGATACGGATACGGATCATTCATCCATGTACAGGCCATTGCCCCTCATGAAGGGGTACATACACATGATCATATAAGAAAAACAACACACACACACACACACAGACAAAGAGAGAGAGACAGAGACAGACGGAGACAGACAGAGAGACACACAGACACAGACACACACACACACACACACACACACACACACAGAGGAGAAGGCTACAAGGTGGAGCAACCGAGTTAGGAGTGAGGTTTACTTAGTTTCCGTTTCATGTCGTTCGGCTTTGTTTGGACTGGCTCAGTTTGGTAATGGGTTTTGGCTTGGACAAAAGTCCACACACTGGTTTGGGTTGCATGGACTTGGCTACCATTTGAGTAGCAGGTCAGTCACAACCTTGTCTGAAAGAGAGACAGGACAGAAGAGAGAGAGAGAGAGAGTTTATATAGCGATTTTGTTGGTTTATGCATTTATGATTAAAAAAACAACAACAAAAAACAACACTTTCTACGGCTCGGTATACGGGTACATGCGATCGAATCCTTTATTGATAAAGTCATAAATGCTGCTTTATTAAGAAATAAACGAAGTTAGGACAGTTTTGATTTAAAAGTGTGGGTGACACTGCGCTCAGGATGCATAGCGAAAGACGAGGAAATGAAGATGGAGGCAGGGAGAGTAACTCGAGCTCATGAGATTTTTTTTTTTTTTTTTTTTTTTTTTTTTTTTTTTTTTTTGGTTGGGTTTTTTGTGTGTGTTCGTTGTTTTTATTTTTTTTAAATGACATGGACAAATATTTCAACTGGAGACGAAATGCTGCTCAACAACTGACAGTGAACTGTCAGAGTTTTCCGCACGTGAGAGTGGGCATGTGTATTTACTGACTGCCGATTTTTCCCCCCCGTTTGTTAATCTGTCTGGGTTTGTTTTTGTTTTTTTTTTTACACAAGTAACATGGCACTGAAAGCAGAAACGTTTTCATTTCTTCATCTCATTATTATTATCATTACTATTATTATCATAATTATTGGAAAGGAACATGGCACCAAAAGCAGAGACTCTTGTCTCCCACTTTCACAATGAGATTGTAAGAACGCATCTCTTCAAAGTGAACTCACAGCAAGTTCCGAATTATTCAGCAAGTAGTATTGTGGCCACTCTACCCGTCTACCTATCCCCTCTCTCTTTTCGTCTACTTCTTATTACTTACATGACTCCATTTTCCTTTCAAACTGTCTCTCTCTCAGAATCAAAGGAAGCCAACAACAACAAGTAAACCGAAACTAGCAAACAAACAAACCAGCCAACACACTTCATTTTCTAGCACACAACCAAACTTCTATCGTTCCTTAAAAATACCGCCATAGCATATATATTTCTTCTGGACAAAGCCGCCCACTGTCCAATGTTTTTGGGGTTTTTTGGGGTTTTTTTCTCCTTTTTTTTTTTTTAACGCAGATAGATTGCACCAAGGAGAGACCCATAGTGAATCTCTTGGCAGTTTGGGGTCTCATCGATCACTTGAGGTCTTACCCCAAGCATATAAAACAGATTGCACCAAGGAAGACAGAAACTCGTGGAGTCCTTTCTCGTCTGACCAAGCCAAGGAAAGGAGTCCTTCCTGTCCCCCAGCCTCGTGCGACTGGTTTCCTCACAAATCAAGAGGGACAGAAATACGCTCATGATGAAGACAGTCATGATGGAGTGAGAAGGAGTGGACAGCATAGGAGCCTTGGAATTAAGAGTAGAATTTCACGAGGGCAACAGCCGAGTCGTTAAAGCGTTGGGTTTTTTTTTTCAAATCTGAGGGGCCTTGGTTCAAATCCCGGTCACGGTGTCTGGTGGGTTACTAGTAAAGAGTGGAGGCTTTTATAATCTCCAAGGACAACAGATGTGCACACCTGCTAGTTCCTGAAACCCCTTCGTGTGTATACACATGCGCACGTTAAAGATCCCACAATCCATGTCAGCGTTCGGTGGGTTATGGGGGGGGGGAAAAAAAAAAAGAACATACGCAGCATGCACACCGCCAAAAACGGAGTTTAGCCGCCTTCATAGCGGGGTTACAAAACGGCCGTAAACGTATAAGGCCACTCGTGCATAAGAGTGAGCGAGTGAGTTGCAACCCACGAACGAAGAAGAAGAAGGAGGAGAAGGAGGAGGAGGAGGAGAAGAAGACAATCAGAAGAATTTCAGAACTGGATGGCGCAGCAATCATTCTGTATTTGTATTTCTTTTTATCACAACAGATTTCTCTGTGTGAAATTCGGGCTGTTCTCCCAAGGGAGAGCGCGTCGCTATACTACAGCGCCACCTTTTTTTTTCCTATCGAAGTGGATTTTTCTACAGAATCTTGCCAGGGACAACCCTTTTGTTGCCGTGGGTTCTTTTACGTGCGCTAAGTGCATGCTGCACACGAGACCTCGGGTTATCGTCTCATCCGAATGACTAGCGTCCAGACCACCACTCAAGATCTAGTGGGGGGGTTGGGGGGGGGGGGGGGATATCGGCGGCTGAGCC
>NC_134879.1:15615454-15622954 GCF_041734735.1 Babylonia areolata
TTTTTTCTCTCTCTCTCTGTGCCTCTCTCTGTGTGCCTTTCTCTCTCTCTCTCTCAACCCACCCCTTCCCAACCCCACCCCTCTCCCCACTCTCTCTCTCTGTGCCTCTCTGTGTGTGTGTGCCTTTCTCTCGCTCTCTGTGCCCACGCCTTCCCAATCCCCCCCCTCTCTCTGTGTGTGTCTCTCTCTGTGGCTCTCTCTCTCTTCTTCTTCTTCCTCTTTTTTTCTTTCTCTTCATCTCCGTCTTTTTTCTTTCATTTCTTCTTCTTCTTCTCTCTTTGCCCCTCTCTCTCTTCTTCTTCTTCTCCTTCTTTCTTTCTCTTCTTCTTCTCTTCTTCTTCCCCTTTATTTATCTTCTTCTTCTCCTCCTCCTCCTTCTTCTTCTTCTTCTTCTTCTTCTTCTTCTTCTTCTTCTTCTTCTTCTTCTTCTTCTTCTTCTTCTTCTTCTTTCCCTCTTTCTCTCTGGCCTGCTCGCTCGCTCGTTTGTCCATGAAAGGAAACGGATAAATTGGTGGGCCATTACTTTTGCGAAGTCCCAATCCACTGAATAGAAGAATGGCAAGCAAGATTTCTGAAATGGACGGCCATGTCTCTCTCTCTTTATTTCGCGCTTTAGTTTCTTTTGGTCTTTCTTTTTTTTTTTCTTCTATCAATTAAAGCAGAATCACTGGATGCTTTTTTTTTTTTTTTTTTTTTTTTTTTTTTTTTTTTTACACTGCCTGCCTGCCTTGTCCGTGCAGGGAGATTCTGTGTGTCCATGTAGGGTGAGTTCTTTGAAAACGTCCCGTACAAACAGTCTGCCATCTGTGGGTAAGTAAGTGACCGCCAGGAAGGTCTCTAAGAGTTGCAACGATCCTCTTTCTTCCTCTCTCAGTCTCCCCCTCCCCTGTTCTCTCTCTCTCTCTGCCCTGTTCGTTCTCTCGCTCTCTCCCCCCTGTTCTCTCTCCCCCTTTCTCTCTCCCCCTGTTCTATCTGTTCTCTCTCTCCCCTGTTCTCTCTCTCTCTCCTGTTCTCCCCGTTCTCTCTCTCCCCTGTTCTCTCTCTCCCTGTTCTCTGTTCTCCCTCCCTGTTTTCTCTGTTCTCTCTCCCTGTTCTCTCTGTTCTCTATCTCCCCTGTTCTCTCTCTCTCTCTCCCCTGTTCTCTCTCCTGTTCTCTCTCTCTTCCTGTTCTCTATTCTCTCCCTGTTCTCTCTCTCTCTCCCTGTTCTCTCTCTCTCTCCCTGTTCTCTCTCTCTCTCTCCCTGTTCTGTTCTCTCCCTGTTCTCTCTCTCCCTCCCTGTTCTCTCTCTCCCTCCCTGTTCTCTGTTCTCTCACTGTTCTCTGTTCTCTCCCTGTTCTCCCTCTCTCTCCCTGTTCTCTCTCTCTCTCCCTGTTCTCTCTCTCTCCCCTATTCTCTGTTCTATCCCTGTTCTCTCTCTCTCTCTCCCTGTTCTCTCTCTCCCTGTTCTCTCTCTCTCTCTCCCTGTTCTCTCTCTCTCTCTCTCCCTGTTCTCTCTCTCTCCCTGTTCTCTCCCTCTCTCTCTCTCTCCCTGTTCTCTCTCCCTGTTCTCTCTCTCTCCCTCTCCCTCTCTCCCCTGTTCTATGTTCTCTCCCTGTTCTCTCTCTCCCCTGTTCTCTCTCCCCCTGTTCTCTCTCCCCCTGTTCTCCCCTGTTCTCTCTCTCTCTCTCCCCTGTTCTCCCCTGTTCTCTCTCTCCCCTGTTCTCCCCGTTTTCTCTCTCCCCTGTTCTCTCTCTCCCTGTTCTCTGTTCTCTCTCCCTGTTCTCTCTGTTCTCTCTCTCTCTGTTCTCTCTCCCTGTTCCCTCTGTTCTCTCTCCTCTGTTATCTGTTCTCTCTCTCTGTTCTCTCTCTCTCTCTCTCTCTCTCTCTCTCTCCCCTGTTCTCTCTCCTGTTCTCTCTCTCTTCCTGTTCTCTATTCTCTCCCTGTTCTCTCTCTCTTCCTGTTCTCTATTCTCTCCCTGTTCTCTCTCTCTCTCCCTGTTCTCTCTCTCTCTCCCTCCCTGTTCTCTCTCTCCCTCCCTGTTCTCTGTTCTCTCACTGTTCTCTGTTCTCTCCCTGTTCTCCCTCTCTCTCCCTGTTCTCTCTCTCTCTCCCTGTTCTCTCTCTCTCTCTCTCTCCCTGTTCTCTCTCTCTCTCTCCCCTCTTCTCTGTTCTCTCCCTGTTCTCTCTCTCTCTCTCCCTGTTCTCTGTTCTCTCCCTGCTCTCTCTCTCTCTCTCTCTCTCTCTCTCTCCCTGCTCTCTCTCTCCCTGTTCTCTCTCTCTCCCTGTTCTCTCTCTCTCTCTCTCTCCCTGTTCTCTCTCTCTCTCTCTCTCCCTGTTCTCTCTCTCTCTCTCCCCTATTCTCTGTTCTATCCCTGTTCTCTCTCTCTCTCTCTCCCTGTTCTCTGTTCTCTCCCTGCTCTCTCTCTCTCTCTCTCTCTCTCTCTCTCTCTCTCTCTCTCTCTCCCTGCTCTCTCTCTCCCTGTTCTCTCTCTCCCTGTTCTCTCTCTCTCCCTCTCCCTCTCTCCCCTGTTCTATGTTCTCTCCCTGTTCTCTCTCTCCCCTGTTCTCCCCTGTTCTCCCCTGTTCTCTCTCCTCTGTTATCTCTGTTCTCTCTCTCTCTCTCTCTCTCTCTCTCTCTCTCCTGTTCTATCTCTCCCCTGTTCTCTCTTCCCCCTGTTCTCTCTGCTCCCTATGTTCTCTCTCTCCCCTGTTTTCTCTGTATTCTCTCTCCACTGTTCTCTCTTTCTTCCTCTCTCTCTCTCTCTCTCCCTCTCTCCTTGTCTCTGTCCATTAACAGAAATGGGAAAAGAGAGAAGCAATGGACATTGAGATGGGCCATCACACTTGCCCAAGTTCCGATCCGCTCAGTTGAGCACACTGGCGACAAACAACTTTTCGCCAATAACACCTCCCCCCCCCCGCTCCCCCCCCCCCCCATCCCCCCATCCCCACCCCCAACCCATGCGATCCCCCTTCACCCCCTGCCTCGCTTTTTAACATTTTGTTCGATAAGTACAGTCTGTTTCCTACCATTTCTTACTGATTTGCATTTTCTTTTTTTCATATTGTATATTTCGTCCATGGGTGTATACTTTTAACAGGTATCATTCTGTAACTTCGTCAGGGTATATTCGTAAAAGGTATTGTTCTGTAACACCATCAGTGTGTATTCTTTGAAGGTATCCTTCTGTAAATGTCTGCTGCCTGGTACAAACGACCCCGCGAAAAATCACCACGGAAGTTTTTCATAAAAGGAACAAATGGAGGATTATGATGATCACGATGAAACCCAAATCCTAAATGGCATCCACTTATGACATTGGAGGGTGGAACGTAAATGGATTGTTGTTGAAGATATTGTTTTACCTGAAAATGAAAAGAATCAACATATTATTTGTTCAGTATTTCACGTCAACTTACTTTTACATTAAACAGTCCGGAAAACTAACTTTGAGGAATTTTTTTTTTTTTTTTTTTTTTTTTTTTTGAAAGTTGATGTTATCGCTGAAAGCTCTCTTGGAACATGAACAGCCCTTTACTTGGGAACAAGAACGCCTGGAGCCAGTGGCATTGCTTGGTTCTAACTCTTTGACAGTTACACGTGACTAAATGCCTACGTTGACCGAACTACGCCATTGGCCAGTTCCATACTACACACAGTTAGTAGCGGGGTTACGACCATACTAGGCTCTTCCGTCCGAGCAATGCAACTGACTCCTGAAGAGAAGAGATAAAACACTGTTCTGGGGGGGTCTGAGTAGTACTGTCGTCCACTTTAGACATAAATCTGGAACCTAAATGGATTAAAGTTGAACAGGCGTTGTATTTTTTTTTCCCCTCAGCAGACAAACTTTGTGAGGAAAACTGTTTAGAATTCTGTCACCGTGTAAAACATTTCAAACCCTTTTACTCTGAATATAAACAAGGTTCAGGGACAATGCCCACACGTTCCATTTTGAAGAGAGAAAAAAAGACGATGAGGGTTTGTAGCTCACTTGGAAGATTAATGGCCATTTCACGAGGAAGGTGTCAGAATGGTTAAGACGCTCAGCTGCCAATAATATATAGAGTCCGTGAGGGTGTGGATTCATACAGTACGAGTGTTGTATTGAATTACTTTTTTGTCACAAATTTCTCTGTGTGAAATTCGGGCTGCTCTCCCAAGTTTGACTGGAAAATCAAACTGAGTCATTCGGATGAGACGATAAACTGAAGTTCCTTGTGCAGCACGCGCTTGGCTCACTGAAAAAAAAAGAACTCCTGGCAACAACAATCTTGTCCTCTGGCAAAATTCTGTAGAAGAAACCCACTCTGACGTCCACACACGTACACAAATATATATATATATATATATATATATATATATATATATATATATATATATATATATATATATGCACTCAAGGCCTGACTAAGCGTGTTGCCAGGGTTATGCTGCTGGTCAGGGCATCTGCCTAGTCGATGTGTGGTGTTGCGTATATGGATTTACCCGAACGCAGTGACCTCTCCATGAGAAACTGACAACTGAAAAAAGCTGAAAGACAGAGATTGGCTGGGAAGCAGAGGCAGTGCATTACCGGCTCTGGGGTTTTGTGCACTGTTTCCTCTGCATTCCCCTTCTTCTTCTCTTTCTTCGTTCGTGGGCGGCAACTCCCACATTCACTTGTATGCACGAGTGGGCTTTTTTGCGCGTATGGTCGTTCTTACCCCGCCACGCAGGCAGCCATACTCCTTTTTCGGGCGGGTGTACATGGTGGGTATGTTCTTGTTTCCATAACCCAGCGAACCCTGACATGGATCAAATGATCTTTAACGTGCTTACTTGATCTTTTACACGCACACACACACACGCACGCGCACACACACACACACACACACACACACACACACACACACACAACACACCACACACACACACACGAAGGGGGTTCAGGCACTAGCAGATCTGCACAGACATTGACCTGGGAGCTCGGAGGAAAAAAACATGTTCATCCAAAATCACCAGATGCACTTGAGCCGAAATCGCGGGTCGAACTCGAAACTTGAACGATAATCCAACGCTGTAACCCCTCGGCCACTGCAGCCGTCCCTCTCCAATCCATTCTGCAGCGTCATGCTGATCACTGCACCAGTCCCTCTCCAATCTGCAGCGTCAAGCTGATCACTGCACCAGTCCCTCTTCATTCTGCAGCGTCATGCTGATCACTGCACCAGTCCCTCTTCAATCCATTCTGCAGCGTCATGCTGATCACTGCACCAGTCCCTCTCCATTCTGCAGCGTCAAGCTGATCGCTGCACCAGTCCCTCTCCAATCCATTCTGCAGCGTCATGCTGATCACTGCATCAGTCCCTCTCCAATCCATTCTGCAGCGTCATGCTGATCACTGCACCAGTCCCTCTCCATTCTATTCTGCAGCGTCATGCTGATCACTGCACCAGTCCCTCTTCAATCCATTCTGCAGCGTCATGCTGATCACTGCATCAGTCCCTCTTCATTCTGCAGCGTCATGCTGATCACTGCACCAGTCCCTCTCCAATCTGCAGCGTCATGCTGATCACTGCACCAGTCCCTCTCCAATCCATTCTGCAGCGTCATGCTGATCACTGCACCAGTCCCTCACCATTCTGCAGCGTCATGCTGATCACTACACCAGTCCCTCTCCAATCCATTCTGCAGCGTCATGCTGATCACTGCACCAGTCCCTCTCCATTCTGCAGCGTCATGCTGATCACTACACCAGTCCCTCTCCAATCCATTCTGCAGCGTCATGCTGATCACTGCACCAGTCCCTCTCCAATCCATTCTGCAGCGTCAAGCTGATCACTGCACCAGTCCCTCTCCAATCTGCAGCGTCATGCTGATCACTGCACCAGTCCCTCTCCAATCCATTCTGCAGCGTCATGCTGATCACTGCACCAGTCCCTCTCCAATCCATTCTGCAGCGTCATGCTGATCACTGCACCAGTCCCTCTCCAATCCATTCTGCAGCGTCATGCTGATCACTGCACCAGTCCCTCTCCAATCCATTCTGCAGCGTCATGCTGATCACTGCACCAGTCCCTCTTCAATCCATTCTGCAGCGTCATGCTGATCACTGCATCAGTCCCTCTCCATTCTGCAGCGTCAAGCTGATCACTGCACCAGTCCCTCTCCAATCCATTCTGCAGCGTCAAGCTGATCACTGCACCAGTCCCTCTCCAATCCATTCTGCAGCGTCATGCTGATCACTGCACCAGTCCCTCTCCAATCCATTCTGCAGCGTCATGCTGATCACTGCACCAGTCCCTCTCCATTCTGCAGCGTCATGCTGATCACTGCACCAGTCCCTCCCCAATCCATTCTGCAGCGTCATGCTGATCACTGCACCAGTCCCTCTTCAATCCATTCTGCAGCGTCATGCTGATCACTGCACCAGTCCCTCCCCAATCCATTCTGCAGCGTCATGCTGATCACTGCACCAGTCCCTCTCAATCCATTCTGCAGCGTCATGCTGATCACTGCACCAGTCCCTCTTCAATCCATTCTGCAGCGTCATGCTGATCACTGCACCAGTCCCTCTTCAATCCATTCTGCAGCGTCATGCTGATCACTGCACCAGTCCCTCTCCAATCCATTCTGCAGCGTCATGCTGATCACTGCACCAGTCCCTCTCCAGTCCATTCTGCAGCGTCAAGCTGATCACTGCACCAGTCCCTCTCCAATCCATTCTGCAGCGTCATGCTGATCACTGCACCAGTCCCTCTCCAATCCATTCTGCAGCGTCAAGCTGATCGCTTTGGTGTAGTTTCTTTAAAGATGTTGTGTGCAGTTATCTGCTTTTTCCATTCGAAAAGAAAGACAGTGAAAGAAAGGGTTTAGAGAAAGCTCTCTCTGTGTGTGTGTGTGTGTGTGTGTGTGTGTGTGTGTGTGTGTGTGTGTGTGTGTGTGTGTGACCTTGCCAACATTCGTGGGAGCCTCTCTCTCTCTCTCTCCCTCTCTCTCTCTCTCTCTCTCTCTCTCTCTCTCTCTCTCTTGACAGAAATGATCACAGAGAAAAGCAATGGAAATAGAGATCGTCCATTACATTTGCTCAAGTTCCGCTCAGACGAACAGCGTGGTGGCAAACAAAGTTTCGGCAATATCTCCCCAACCCCCCACCGTCCCAACCCCTATATACATATATATATATATATATATATATATATATATATATATATATATATATATATATATAACACCCCACCCCCCATCCCCCCCCCCACACACACACACACACACTCCCGTCACCCTTTTTCCCTTTGATAGTATAGTAGATTCTGGTTTCTTCCATTTCCCACTGAGCTGCATTTCAAGTTAGATAACTTGTCCATCAGTGTATATTCTTTAAAAAAAAAAAAAACCCTTCTGTTACACCATCAGTGTGCATTCCTAAAGGGTATCTCCTCTAACGGCCTGCTATAAACGAAACTCTGAGCAAAATCTTGGACGTGTTCGTAAAAGCAAAAAGTGGAGGAAGCCCCCCCAACTGAGCAGAAACCTT
>NC_134879.1:15630454-15632954 GCF_041734735.1 Babylonia areolata
TGCGGTGGGGTGTGGTGGGGTGGGGTGGGGTGGGGTGTGGTGTGGTGCGGTGGGGTGGGGTGGGGTGGGGTGGGGTGCGGTGGGGTGTGGTGTGGTGGGGTGGGGTGGGGTGTGGTGTGGTGCGGTGGGGTGGGGTGGGGTGGGGTGGGGTGGGGTGGGTTGGGGTGTGGTGTGGTGTGGTGTGGTGGGGTGGGGTGGGGTGTGGTGGGGTGGGGTGGGGTGGGGTGGGGTGGGGTGGGGTGTGGTGTGGTGGGGTGTGGTGTGGTGTGGTGGGGTGGGGTGGGATGGGGTGGGGTGTGGTGTGGTGGGGTGCGGTGCGGTGCGGTGTGGTGCGGTGCGGTGTGGTGTGGTGTGGTGTGGTGCGGTGTGGTGCGGTGGGGTGTGGTGCGGTGCGGTGTGGTGTAGTGTGGTGCGGTGCGGTGCGGTGTGGTGCGGTGCGGTGTGGTGTGGCCAGTGGTCGTAAATTCGTTGACTGATGTCATCCGGTCTGTGGGGCCGTGGTGAGAGAGATTGAGAAAGAAGCACGGACGTGAACGGGGGTGAGCCAGTCCGGACCTGCCTGTAGTCCCAAAGGTCCCTGATCACGCCCCCCCCCCCACCACCACCCCCTCCCCCCACCCCCACAGTCTGATTGAAACAACCACGTGCTTCGTGGAATGTGGCTACAATCATGAAGCGGAAGTGATTGTACATGTCAGACAGACGTCTAAATTGGCGCCAGCACACGCTTGAGTGTGTGCAGTTTTGATTAATTTAGTTAGTTAGTAAGTCAGTCAGACAATAATTGGTTGGTTAGTTTAGTCGGTTAGGGAGACGGTTGTTTTTGTTTGTCGCTTGGCTGGGCGATTGTTTCGCTGGTTGGTTTGGTTGGTTGGTTTGTCAGTGAGTGAGCGACCTAGTTACTTGCCTGCCTGTTTCCTTGCAGGTTTACTTACTTATTTACTTACTTTACTATATATAATAGTGATGATAACAATGATAATGATAACAACAACAGCAATAATGATAATAATGATGATGATGAGAAGAAGAAGAGAATTGTGCTGACAGTGCATCTTTTTTTTCTGCGTAATGCAACCCGATAAGCTGTACACGCTCCACTTACATAATCCAAACACTAATACCACACACCATTAAATCCACCCTCACACACATACATCAGCTTTTACTCTCAGTTAACATTTCATGTTCATTGTGAAGGCCAATTCACCAGTCAGTGATGCAAATGCTAGCGTCATCTCAGGCATTTTATTACGAAACAAACAAACAAACACAATCATAGCTGATTGAAACAAAAAAGATCCGAACATTAACATGGGAAATGACCGCTAAGAACAACCAGGCGATGAGACAGAAAACAGTACACCAAAGCAGAAAAAAAAACCGTATTAAAATAACTCTCAAAGTCCAATCAACAAACGCGACAGAAAGTGATTGGAACTTAGAATTATTCCTCTCTGTTTTTTCACGGCCCAAGCAAAGCCTACCAGAGAGACACAGAGAGAGAGAGAGAGAGAGAGAGAGAGACCGTGGGGGAGCAGCGGGAGGAAGCATGTTCAGCAATAATCCATTTAACCCCCTCAGTACGGCCAGTCCTCTCTTCTCCTCTACACAGACCCCTCGGATGTCCAGTGGGTGTCTGAATGACCCAACCTTTAGCTTCCGTCGTCAGAATTGTGGTATTCTTTGTCAACATTCACCTCTTCAGTATAAGAGCCTTCTGCTTGCAATATTTTGATGGTGGTAATTGGGGTGAAACGCTGTTAACGTCGTCTCTTTCGCCGTTCGTCTGGAGAGAGTTAACCCCCTGTTCCCACTGTCCGAACTGATGCCATTTCGGCGAACGAGAATGGCTTCTTCCTCTGCGCTGCTTTCCCTTTCTCAAAACACTTGCGAGGTTTTGTGTGGATTTCTGGGCAGCTGACCACACACTGCTAGCCCACAGAAGGCTGCCTTGTCAGAGCACATGTCACTGGACACAGTGTCTATTTTGGGGAGCGAGAATCAGCTCCGTGTGAAATCAGTGGAAGCCGATGCCTTTGCTTTCTGTCTGAAGTTGAATGAAAAACACAAAAATGGATGAACACCAGCAAAGAGGTTATCGCCTGTCTGTGCTGTCGAACAGAAGTTGGCAAAGGTTACAAAATGTCCGTTTCCCTTTTCATCTGCCATTTTGTTTTTAATCCAGCTCCTTTCTTTTATTGAGATAGAGCGAGGAAATAGATAGATAGATAGAGAGAGAGAGAGAGAGAGAGAGATGAACAGAAAATGAGAGAGACGGTGACTGTATAATAAGGACATTTGGATGCATGCTCTTGCTTTATAGCATATGTGTGCACCTAGAGATAGGTAAGCAGATTCATGGTGTGTTCACACTATTTCTCTCTCTCTCTCTCTCTCTCTCTCTGTGTGTGTGTGTGTGTTGCCTTTTTTTCTGGTATGAGATCAAAGTGATTTTAACAGAAAAGTATGAACATTTACAGTATATTTTCTGCGGACA
>NC_134879.1:15650454-15652954 GCF_041734735.1 Babylonia areolata
TGTCTGTCTGTCTGTCTCACTCTCACTCTCTCACTCCCTCCGTCCTTACCTCTTTCTCTCTCCCTCCCTGCACTCCTCTGTCTGTCTGTCTGTCTGTCTGTCTGTCTCTCACCTTCTCTCTCCCCCTCTCTCCCTCCATGCACTCCTCTGTCTGTCTGTCTGTCTCTCTCTCCCTCTCTCCTTCCATGCACTCCTCTGTCTGTCTGTTTGTCTGTCTGTCTGTCTCTCTCTCACCTTCTCTCTCCCCCTCTCTCCCTCCATGCACTCCTCTGTCTGTCTGTCTGTCTGTCTGTCTCTCTCTCACCTTCTCTCTCCCCCTCTCTCCCTCCATGCACTCCTCTGTCTGTCTGTCTGTCTGTCTGTCTCTCACCTTCTCTCTCCCTCCATGCACTCCTCTGTCTGTCTGTCTGTCTGTCTCTCTCTCTCTCACCTTCTCTCTCCCCCCTCTCTCCCTCCATGCACTCCTCTGTCTGTCTGTCTGTCTGTCTCTCACCTTCTCTCTCCCTCTCTCTCCCTCCATGCACTCCTCTGTCTGTCTGTCTGTCTGTCTGTCTCTCACCTTCTCTCTCCCCCTCTCTCCCTCCATGCACTCCTCTGTCTGTCTGTCTGTCTGTCTCTCACCTTCTCTCTCCCCCTCTCTCCCTCCATGCACTCCTCTGTCTGTCTGTCTGTCTCTCTCTCACCTTCTCTCTCCCCCTCTCTCCCTCCATGCACTCCTCTGTCTGTCTGTCTGTCTGTCTCTCTCTCACCTTCTCTCTCCCCCTCTCTCCCTCCATGCACTCCTCTGTCTGTCTGTCTGTCTGTCTCTCACCTTCTCTCTCCCCCTCTCTCCCTCCATGCACTCCTCTGTCTGTCTGTCTGTCTGTCTCTCTCACCTTCTCTCTCCCCTTCTCTCCCTCCATGCACTCCTCTGTCTGTCTGTCTGTCTGTCTGTCTCTCTCTCACCTTCTCTCTCCCCCTCTCTCCCTCCATGCACTCCTCTGTCTGTCTGTCTGTCTGTCTCTCACCTTCTCTCTCCCCCTCTCTCCCTCCATGCACTCCTCTGTCTGTCTGTCTGTCTGTCTGTCTCTCTCTCACCTTCTCTCTCCCCCTCTCTCCTTCCATGCACTCCTCTGTCTGTCTGTCTCTCTTTCTCACCTTCTCTCTCCCCCTCTCTCCCTCCCTGCACTCCTCTGTCTGTCTGTCTGTCTGTCTCTCACCTTCTCTCTCCCCCTCTCTCCTTCCATGCACTCCTCTGTCTGTCTGTCTGTCTCTCTCTCTCACCTTCTCTCTCCCCCCTCTCTCTCACCCTCTCTCCCTCCCTGCCGTACCTTTCTCTCCCCCTCCATCCCTTCCCCCACCCCTCTCTCTCTCTCTCAGCCCCCTCTCTCTCTCTGTTTCACTCTCTCTGTTGTTTGTCAAAAGGAGACAATGGTGGTTTATGGAATACCCGAATGTCACAAATGAATCATGCTCTTTCATTGAATCGGATGTTAGTCCACAGACGTAGGTGTTATCTTTATCAATTAACTAACTGGATGTACGGTGAGACTTAGTCCACTGATTCTTTTGGACGATGTTCCCTAATGGGACAAAACTAAAGTCCTTAATTCAAATTAATATACACACATTCCCATTCCTCGACATCTCAATTGATGCATTCAAAATGGAGCGTTTCGTGCTGCAGATTAATTGTAATAAAAACAAGAGAGGCAAGGCCTTCAAGACTCACTTGTGATAAATTAAGTCCACTAGCATTAATTACAGAGTAATTTCCCTTTTTTTACTATCTGCACCAAAACATTTGCAAAATAAATAAAAATTCCATGCTTAGCAAAAGAAGTTCCTGTTTGAACAAAAAATGATAATAATGACTCCTCTTGTTGTGTCAGAATAAGAGGTCAAAGTGCCAAGTTTAGAGAATACAAAAAATATAAATATAACAGTAAATGCAGTTTGCATATAATTAGGCTTCTTTTTTTATTTTTTTGTGCCCATCCCAGAGGTGTAATATTGTTTTAAACAAAATGACTGGAAAGAACTGAATTTTTCCTATTTTTATGCCAAATTTGGTGTCAACTGACAAAGTATTTGCAGAGAAAATGTCAATGTTAAAGTTTACCACGGACACACACACACACACACACACACACACACACACACACACACAACCGAACACCGGGTTAAAACATAGACTCACTTTGTTTACACAAGTGAGTCAAAAATATTTTTCAAAAACTAAAATAGATACAGACAGACACTGCACTTCACGTGTTGCGGGTTGTTAAAAAAAAAAAAAAAAAAAAAAAAAAAATATATATATATATATAAATATATATATATATATATATATATATATATATATATATATATATATATATATATCAAAAATGAAAATAGATACAAACAGAAACGAGTTTATAGTTCGGTTCCAATGGAAAGTTAGGAAAGGAACTGGGATGGGTGGGTGCTTGTGGGAAAAGGCCAGGGTAAGATGTAGCGTACGCTCTTAAAAATATAT
>NC_134879.1:15657954-15660454 GCF_041734735.1 Babylonia areolata
ACTGCGTGGGTGGAACTTTTTTCTTTCTGTTTTTTTTTTTTTTTTTTTTTTTTTTCGGGTTTTGTGTGTGTGTGTGTGTGTGTGTGTGTGTGTGTGTGTGTGTGTGTGTGTGTGTGTGTGTGTGTGTGTTAGTTAAACTTACAAAGTCTTGCTCCTCCTCTTCTTGTGAATAATGCTGTCGATTCCTTTTCGGGCAAACACACGCATGCTTTTTTCTTTTTTTTTTTTTTTTTTTTGTTTTTTTTTTTTGCTCCTGTCTCGTGTGCATGCATGCTGGTTTGAAACGGTTTGCGGTCCATATATCTTTTTTTTTTTTTTTTTTTTAATTCAAAACTTGTCAAATGATGTTGTTTTAGCTTTTAAAATGTATTCATTCAAATCAGGTCAAATGATGTATATGTTTGTTGCTGATTTGTTGTTGTTGTTTGAATTCAAATCAGGTCAAAAGATTTCTTTTTCTTTTTTTCTTTTTTTCTCAAGGCCTGACAAAGCGCGTTGGGTTACGCTGCTGGTCAGCCATCTGCTTGGCAGATGTGGTGTAGCGTATATGGATTTGACCGAACAACGCAGTGACGCCTCCTTGAGCTACTGATACTGATACTGATACTGATCATTCAAATCCGGTCAAATGCTGCTTATTTCTGGGTTCTCTTTCGGCAAACTCAACCCATCCTCACGATGACTGGATCTATAGGTTCAGCCCATCTTGAGTAACTCAGAACTAACAGCTTAACTGATAGATTGACCTATACATGGATGAATGGACATGAAAATGTGTAGTTGTTTTTTTTGTTGTTGTTGTTGTTGTTTTTGTGATTATGCACGTGCAAATGTTGACCACTTGTATACTGTAGTGCATGCGTGTCCGTCAACAACAATCTATCATTTTCGACTGAATCCACGACAATGTGAATTGGTCTGAAATAACCAAAAACAGCTGTGTAATTGACACACATCTGATTCCATTCACTCCTTCACATTTACATCCTCAGATATAATGCTTATCATTGTATCATCCAGTAGACTAGCACCCAGACCACCATATGAAGTCCACTGGAAGGAGACGGAACTGTGCAGGAGTGAAACAGTGATCAGGAGCCAACTCAAACTGTTGTATGGGGTCGGGATGAAGGGTGGGGGGTACCGGAAAAAAAGGAAAAGAAAAAAAGAAAAAAAGAGAAAAAACTGCTCTGTCTCACTAATACTTGATGCCATGGCAATACATAAAATTCATCATCATCATCATCATCTTCTTCTTCTTCTTCTTCCTCTCATTACTAGTAGTAGTAGTAGTAGTAGTAGTAGTAATGGTAGTAGTAGTATAACTTTCATCATCATTATCAAAACAAAAGAAATCGGGTGGCCCTCTAGAGAAATACAACAAAATAATATTTGTTTGTTTGGGTTTTTTTCATCACTCATTCTTTATTACTGTCAGTGCATCGACAAACAAAATAATACTGTTGCTGTCTTATATGGGATACTGGCATCTCGCTGTTTACAGCTCCGCGTACAAAAATAAATAAATAAAAAAAGTTGTCCTTCGGACCGACCGTCCGTGCGGCCCCTGTGCAGGGGTCTGGGGCGGCGCTTTCTTAATTTAACCCCTTGGTGACCTGTTGGCGTCAGCGTGGTTATAATTATCTCCTAGGGAAATGATAAAGACATGATGATAAAATTCTTCACAAACGGCGCGTGACGTGGCTTCCGGGCGGTCACGCGCGGTGAGGTCATCAGACATTACGTTGCCTGGCAACACACGCCATTCCCTCGTCCGGTGACAAATGCACTGGCTGACTTTGCAGATTTTTTTTTGTTGTTGTTGTTTTTTTGTTTGTTTGTTTTTTGTTAGAGGATGCATTAATGCTTCTTTTTTTTTTGACAGGTTTTTTTTTACATTTTGTTTTTGTTGTTTGCTTTGTTAAGGTGTTGTTTTGTTGTTGTTGTTGTTGTTGTTTTGTTGTATTTTTTGTTGGTTTGTTGTTGTTGTTTTACAACGGGTGACCTCTATGTGTGCGCTGCTGGAGAAAGCTATCTGTTGGAAACTATGGTAACCACAGCGATACTCATTTGTATTTTTGTTTGTTTACTTCATACTATTTTTTTTCTTTTAGCTGTCCGTTTGTTTTGTGGGGTCTTTGCCCAGCCATCCCAGGATCGAACAGGGAGATTACTTACTGCCCCCCTTGTAAACAATTTGAACTATTTTACAGATACTTATGCTATAGTCTGGACATCATTTATAAGTGCACTGTTAGCGTGGCGGTATATGAAACCCAACACGTTACAGATACGACGACCTTGGTCGCTGTTTGCACGAAATACAGATGATAATTCTGTGCACTGTACTGTACTGTACTGTACTGTGTACTGTACTGTACTGTGCTGTGCTGTGCTGTACTGTTCTGTATTGTTCTACGCTGTACTGTGCTGTGCTGTACTGTTCTGTATTGTACTGTGCTGTACTGTTCTGTGCTGTGCTGTATTGTTCTGTACTTTT
>NC_134879.1:15667954-15685454 GCF_041734735.1 Babylonia areolata
AGAAACACACACACACACACACACACACACACACACACACACACACACCACACACACACACACACACACACACACACACACACACACACACACAGGCGTTCGTGAAATATTGATACGTGACATTAAAAAATATTTGATCCCGTACCCCACTCAGTTCTACCCCATGAAAGAGCGCCACCTCAGAATCGTGGTTTAACTCTTTCCATACGAACGGCGAAAGAGACGACGCTAACAGCGTTTCACCCCAATTACCATCATCGAAATATTGCAAGCGGAAGGCTCTTATACTGAAGACGTGAATGTTGACAAAGAATACCACAATTCTGACGACGGAAGCTAAAGGTTGGGTCATTCAGACACCCACTGAACATCCGAGGGGGCTGTGTAGAGGAGAAGAGAGGACTGGTCGTACTGAGTGAGTTAATCAGTTCGTGTCTAGCTCGTCTAGGCTTCGGTCGCTCACTTCACAGCTCGCGACATTCGGTTGATGCGAGTGTTTGTTCGCGTAACTGATTCCAACTTCCACACACACACACACACACACATGTGGAGTGATAGTCTACAGGTAACGCGTCCGCCTAGGAAGCGATATTTTCTCCCCCTCCACCAGACCTTGAGTGGTGGTCTGGACGCTAGTCATTCAGATGAGACGATAAACCGAGGTCCCGTGTGCAGCATGCACTTAGCGCACGTAAAAGAACCCACGGCAACAAAAAGGTTGTTCCTGGCAAAATTCTGTTGAAAAATCCACTTCGATAGGCAAAACAATTAAAACTGCACGCAGGAAAAAATACCAAAAAAATGGGTGGCGCTGTAGTGTAGCGACACGCTCTCCCTGGGGAGAGCAGCCCGAATTTCACACAGAGAAATCTGTTGTGATAAAATGATATACAAATACAAATACAAAGTCTCGTTTAGTCAGTCAATTTTACTCTGGGTCGGGGATCACGAATCCACCAGTGATTATTCATCACTGACTTCTCGAGAAGTGTCCGAACCAATAATGCCCCCAACACAAGCAGTCAAACTACTACATATTCTGAAAGGAAAGAAAGCTCCAAAGTTTCTGGTTTTTTAGCCTGCAGCGGATCTGATTTTTCTAATCTATGCGTGCTCACTGCTTGTTTGTGCCTGGCACTAGAGTTAAAAGACATCTCAAAGGTGATAGTCTTGGGTGACCACAAGAAATGGGGAAATCGTGCTGGCTGTTTAGTGGATAACTTTCAGCTCTCATGTGTTGTGTTGGTAGACATTTTCAGTCTGCACTGCTACAGGAAGACACTGTCCTGTGAAGAAAGCAAAAACGAATAATTGGGGAGAGAAAAAAAAAACTCCAATGATTCGGTATTCACTGACTGAGTCTGTGTGACTTGGAAAGGGACTCTACAAACATCATTATAGACCGAGTCTGTTCGTAGTGATTTAGACGTCTAGAGAAGCTGCATGTTAACTAGTTCTGCTCCAGTCTAGGAACCTCGTATCTCTAGGTGCGTGATGCGTGTGTTCCGTGTCAGATGGTCACTTCACTTCGTTCCTGAAGACAGAGGGGTACGGGGGGAGGGGAGGGGAGACTGGACAGAAAGTAACTCTGTCACCTTGCCGAGAACTGTCCAAGTCATTCTCACTAGCAGTAGCATTCAACTTCTTCCTGTCCGGATGCTTCAGGGGATTTGTGTGTGTGTGTGCGTGTGTGTGTGTGTGTGTGTGTGTGTGTGTGTGTGTGTGTGTGTGTGTGTGTGTGTGTGTATGTCTGTGTGTGTGTGTCTGTGTGTGTGTGTCTGTGTGTGCGTGTGTGTGTGTGTGTGTGTGTGTGTGTGTGTGTGTGTGTGTGTGTGTGTGCGTGTGTGTGTGTGTGTGCATCGGGATGGGTCTCCTACAGAATCAGAAAACCTATTCCTCTCTCATCATTATTTGACACAGTCATGAAACGTGATTTTTTTTCTTTCTTTCTTTCTTTCTGGACGACTGGTTTACGTTTGTCTCTGTCAATGGTGAAAGCAGTTATTGTATTAGAAAAGATTAGGATTTTCCACGACACTGGACTGGATGTTTGAGCGTTACTGATATGTATTTTCTTATGTGTTTGTTTGTTCGTTCTTGTTTGTTTTTCGTTGTTGTTATCACGTGGGCGACATGTGTCACTCAATGAACGATGAGATTATCACTCTGTGTCTTTCACCCCAGTGAATCTAGTTTCATCTTCCCGGAGCTAGCCATTCTTCAGTGTCACGAAATGTCAACTGTTCACTTTACACAATGGACAGTGTTCGCAAATAGTAGTGGTATGTAGTTAAGAAGTCTAATTCTCAATCCCAAATGAATAGTTGAATATTTCACTGGTGGAATTACTGTAGATTATAGAAGATTACTTTATGTAGATACGAAAACAAGTTAAATTTGAAAAACAGATCCCGATCAAATGAAGCAGAATGTTTGACTGATAGGGTTACTGTTGATTATCGGAAATTACCCAAGAATTTGTTACTTGAAAAAAAACATCAACGTGAAGCACAGCTAGCAATTCAGACCTTCAGACCTATAGAACACGAAGAAGAAAACTCCAGTTCAGGCAACAGGAGATTTAATTCAGTGACTTTACCCCCGTGGTTTAATTAATTGAAAGCGTATGCCCGAAGTTACTGAATCCACACAGATTACCGGGTATTTCCTGGGAGATTGGATCTGTCTCATCCCTTCCATTCATGCAATGTGACTAAATTTCACCTGAATGACCACTGATTCCATTCAAGTGATCGCCCTTTAGAAAGGAAAAGGACAAGGAAAAAAAACCACACCAATTCACATTTATTTATAGCTTTCTGCTTTACCTCTGTGTGCCTTTTCCACACAGGAAATATAATTCCAGGAGTATGGAAATTGTTTTGAACAAAAAGAAAAAAGAAATATGTTGATACTTATTCAAATGCTCTCCGTGTCTGGAGACGGTAGAATTAATGAACTGATCACAATTATTCGTCCTGACCAGGACTAACCATGAACAAAGATTACTCTTGTCATTCTATCTGTCTGTCGTGTGTCCACGAAGTCTCCCGAACTAATCACAGCCTGAGACAATACAACCACCACAGAGTGTGACTCTCACTTCCGAGCGAATTATTTGTTGTAATCGTGACTCTCTTCTGTGTCCTTGTAGGCGATCTGTTGAAGAAGCGAAAGGTAATTATCCCCGCCCCCTTCCCTCTCATATCGCTGACATGTATCCGTATGACCTTGTCTTGTACGTCGTGCAGGTGATTTTTTTTTTTTTTTTTCCCATGGATCGAAACATGTCTCTGTGTTTGCAGTATCGGTGACTTGTATGTCCGTTCAGATGACTGCATGTTTGTTTGTTTGGTAGTTTGGTTATTTGGTTGGTTGGTTTGGTTTTTTTTTCTGTTGCGCTTTTGTTGTTATTATTCCCTGGCGGAACAACATTTGCGTCTAAGTGAGACAAAGATCAGTTTCGGACATTTTGAGCGTTCGTTATTATGTAACCATTTTCGATCAGTTTTCTGACAACCCAAGCGTTCGTTATATGTAACCATTTTCGATCAGTTTTCTGACAACCCAAGCATTCGTTATATTAACCATTTTCGATCAGTTTTCTGACAACCGAAGCGTTCGTTATATGTAACCATTTTCGATCAGTATTCTGACAACCCAAGCATTCGTTATATTAACAATTTTCGATCAGTTTTCTGACAACCCAAGCATTCGTTATATGTAACCATTTTCGATCAGTTTTCTGACAACCCAAAGCATTCGTTATATGTAACCATTTTCGATCAGTTTTCTGACAACCCAAAGCATTCGTTATATGTAACCATTTTCGATCAGTTTTCTGACAACCCAAAGCATTCGTTATATGTAACCATTTTCGATCAGTTTTCTGACAACCCAAGCATTCGTTATATTAACCATTTTCGATCAGTTTTCTGACAACCCAAGCATTCGTTATATGTAACCATTTTCGATCAGTTTTCTGACAACCCAAGCATTCGTTATATGTAACCATTTTCGATCAGTTTTCTGACAACCCAAGCATTCATTATATTAACCATTTTCGATCAGTTTTCTGACAACCCAAAGCATTCGTTATATGTAACCATTTTCGATCAGTTTTCTGACAACCCAAGCATTCGTTATATGTAACCATTTTCGATCAGTTTTCTGACAACCCAAGCATTCGTTATATTAACCATTTTCGATCAGTTTTCTGACAACCCAAGCATTCGTTATATGTAACCATTTTCGATCAGTTTTCTGACAACCCAAGCATTCGTTATATGTAACCATTTTCGATCAGTTTTCTGACAACCCAAGCATTCGTTATATGTAACTATTTTCGATCAGTTTTCTGACAATCTGAGCGTTCGTTATATGTAACCATTTTCGATCAGTTTTCTGACAACCCAAGCATTCGTTATATGTAACCATTTTCGATCAGTTTTCTGACAATCTGAGCGTTCGTTATATGTAACCATTTTCGATCAGTTTTCTGACAACCCAAGCATTCGTTATATGTAACCATTTTCGATCAGTTTTCTGACAATCTAAGCGTTCGTTATATGTAACCATTTTCGATCAGTTTTCTGACAACCCAAGCATTCGTTATATTAACCATTTTCAATCAGTTTTCTGACAATCTGAGCGTTCGTTGCATATCATGTAACCATTTTTTGTCTGAAGGAGCAAACCTTGCGACTCACTCAGTGAGACCACTGACATGTATCATCAGTGTGTCTGACCTTTACAATTTTTGTTTTTTGCGTCCGGTTGCAGGGGATCATTTTCTCCGAGAGCGAAACTTCCTGTTCACCATGCTGATGATCCACCTGTGTGGCTTCCTCAACTCCTGCATCAACCCCTTCATCTACACTGGCATGAGCAAGAAGTTCCGCCGCTCCTTCAAGATGATCCTGGGTGGCTGCATCTGCTGCCGGCTAAAGCACAGGTAGGCAGGTAGGGGGACAGGGACATCTGTTGTTGGCTAAAGCACAAGCAGGTAGGGGGGGGACAGGGACATCTGCTGTTGACTAAAGCACAGGTAGGGGGACAGGGACATCTGCTGTCGGCTAAAGCACAGGTAAGGAGGTGGGGGGACAGGGACATCTGCTGTCGGCTAAAGCACAGGTAGGGAGGTGGGGGGACAGAAACATCTGCTGTCGGCTAAAGCACAGGTAGGGGGACAGAAACATCTGCTGTCGGTTAAAGCACAGGTAGGGAGGTGGGGGACAGAAACAGAGATGGTGGTGGTGGTGAGGTGAGGGGGTGGAGAAGGGAAAGGAATGGATCCGGGCAGATGGAGTGAGGGTGAGATGGGAGGGGCGGGGGACGAGACGATGGTGGGATGGGTTGGAATGAAGATGTGTGTGTGTGTGTGTGTGTGTGTGTGTGTGTGTGTGTGTGTGTGTGTGTGTGAATAGAATAGAATAGAATAGAATAGAATAGAATAGATTTTATTGTCATGAAACCGGAAGGTTTATAAGACACAATTGCAATGGTAAATGAATGAACGAATGAAAAACACACAATTTATCAATCAGTTAATGCGGTAAATTGCAGCAGCATTCATACACACATTTTCCTAATCTTGTTTGTATATATTCATCATCTGTTAGCATCACCTGACTGGGAATATGTCCTGTGTTATTCGAATTTTGAATATCCTTTAAAAATTGTTGCCTTAAGGTTTCATATTTAATACAATGATCAAGAAGATGGATTTCGTCTTCCAGGATGTTACATTTGTTGCACAATCTGTCTTCTTGTGGAATATTTAAATATCTACCTTTCTCAATCTTTAGGTCATGCGCGCTTATTCTGAGTTTCGTTAAAGCTTGTCTGTGTTTTGTATCTGATATATTTAAAAGGTAGGTTTCAGTTTTGTATTCTGCTACAATCGTATTGTAAAATTTTAGCTTTAATGTTTTTTCTCTTTTCTCTCTCCAGTATTTGATATATTCATTTTCTAATTTTTTATACACGACGTATTTCAGTCTATGTACGTTGAATGTGAATTGATTTTTCCAAATGTGATCAAGGCCTATAATTTCGAGTATCTTTTTAACAAAAATCAACCATGGGGAAGTTGTATTTTCTTGTTGGTGCATGGACTTATATATTTTGTTGATGAGGGAAGTTTCTGGTAATTGAATAATGTGAATCCAATATGTAATAATTTGGCACATTATCTTTAAACTTATTGGGAATCTGCCCAGTTCACCTAACACAGGAAGCACCATAGCTTTTTTGTGTACTCCAAGTAATTGCTTACAGAATTTAATGTGTAATTTTTCATGTGGAAACTTATTCGATAAGCAGTCGTCAAAAAGATGTGCTAAATCGAAAGAATCATCCGGTTTGACTTGGTAAGGTAACCATACCTCCGCCCCATAAATCGATATTGGCGTTATCAAAGTATCATATAGTTTAGATATGGTACCTGGATTGATGTTGATAGCTTTGAATGTTCTTCGTAAAGTATGCAATGCTTTGTTTGCTTGTTTAGTTAGGTGTTCCTGTGCTCTTATCAGACTTCCACTTTTGTGGAATATAACTCCTAAATATTTATATTCTTCTGCTGTTTGTATTATATCTTCCCCACAGTAGAAATATATTGGTACTTTTGGGTCAGATCTTGTAAAGATTACCACTTTCGTTTTTTCTCTATTAATTTTTAATCTCCAACCATGGCAATATGTGTTCAAATTATGTAATTTTTGTTGTAATCCTTTTCTTGTTAAAGACAGAATAACCAGATCATCAGCATAAAGTAAACATGGTACATTGGTGGGTGAAACAGCATTGAATTTTGGAGAATCGTTACTTTCCATAGATTTTACAATATCATCTATGAAAATATTAAATAAAGTTGGGCTTAGTGTATTGCCCTGTTGTACACCCTTCTGTACAGTTATTTCTGTGCTGAGACCTCCGTATGAATTTATTTGAATTTTGGAATTATCATACATGTCTTTAATTATATCAAAGCATTTTCCAGTTATGCCCATTCTCTTCAACTTTAGGAACAGGGCATCGTGCCAAACATTATCAAAGGCTTTTTCAAAATCTACAAAACAACCGTATAATCTACCATTTTTTACTTTTATTACTTCATTAATGATCTTTTTTAGAATGAAGATTTGATCAGTTGTTCTGTAGTGTTTCCGAAATCCAATTTGTTCCTTTGTTAGGCGTTCACCTTGTTCTAGGTACTCAGTTATTCGATTATTTAATATTGTGCAGAATACTTTTCCCAAGGTATTGGTTAATGTTATTCCCCGATAATTATTTGGATCTCCCGGGTTCCCATTTTTATACAATGGAATGTTTAAACCATTTTTCCAACATTCTGGATATATACCTTGAGTGAAAATAATGTTAAACATTTTTTGAATGATATTGATAGTTATTGGAAGACTTGTTTTGACCATTTCGTTTGTAATGCCGTCCAATCCTGGTGATTTATTATTTTTTTGATGCTTGCACGCTTTCTTGATTTCTCTGTTTGATATTGTTAAGTTGATATTTGAAAGCAGACTCTCATCTGTTAGACTGTTTTTAAGTTCGTTTCTGATTTTTTGCCTTTGTTTTTCTTCTACATTCACCTCTTTGCCAATGAGCTTTTCCAGATGTGAAATCCATATGGATGTATTCAACTGATATTTGCGTGTGGCATTCTCGCCTGCAGTTTGTAAACTTTTTAATGTTTTCCAAGCAGTGTTTGGATCTTTATAAAGGACGTCGCTGATTTTATTCGCAAGATCGTTTGTGTACATTCTTTTCTTTCGTCTTAACAGTCTGTTATAGATCTTACGTTTGGAAAAATATTTTTTGCATAGGGATTTATTATATGGATGCCTGTTTATGGCATTCAGTATCGATCTAAGATCTTTCCTGTGTTCATAACATTCACAATCAAACCATTTTTTAATGTTTTTTCTTTTGCGCTTACGAACGTTTGTTTTCTTCCTAAGACTTACATTAGCCGCAAATTTCATCATTTGTGTAAAATCATTAATAGTATTGTTTAGTGCTAGTTTAGAAATCCCGGTATCATTTTCAATATACGTATCTAATCTTTGTTCTATTTGAACAAGTTGGGTTTTTATCCATGGCATGTTGAAAGCTCTTAAATATTTCTCGTCTGAGAAGGCATCCCATAAGTATCGGTGTGTGACGTCTTCAGCTTTAAATGTTTCTTTTCGTGACGTTTTAACTGATACTGAATTCCTTTCTGATTTTATCGAAAATCCAGTTACGAAAAAACTTAATTCCATCGGACAGTGATCTGAAAAAGATTTAAGGGGATGAACTTTCATATGTAAGATGTCTTTTTTCATGGTGGTAGAACAAATAAAATAATCAACAACACTACAGCCATTTGGACTATAGCATGTAAAGTGTCCATCTAAATCACCCAGTGTTCTTCCATTGAGTATACACAAATTATTGTCAGTGCATATGGACGCCAGTCTTCTACCAGCTTTTTGTACATAGCCATCCATTGAATTTCTGTTATATATCAAATCACAATGATCATTATAAGGTAAGTTACATCTGTTGTTTTCATGTTCCATTTGAATGAAATCTGGTATCACAGCTGTTCGTGCATTGAAATCTCCACAAAGTATGATGTTTCCCCTTTCGTTGATTTCTTCGACGTTTTCTTCTAACTTATCCCAGATGTCCGTGGTATTATCTTTTCCAAAAGAGGATGTTTCTGGAGGGATGTAGACACATCCCACAAAAGTGTCGTCGTTGCCATTGGTGCTTGGTATCTTTATCCACACAATGTCGCTGTTACTGCTTGGCAGTATTTTGATGTTCTTTCTTAAATCTTCTTTAATGTAAATTGATATCCCCCCTGACGAACTTACTGCTTTTTTACGTTTTTGACGTACATAATGAATTCCAGGTGCAAAATTTGGAATGAAGATGTTACTTGCAGTGTCTTTATCTAGATGGGTTTCTTGTAAAAAGATAATATCATATTTACTGAAGTGTTTTATTACCCAATCATGTGCTAATTTATTTGTGGTAAGTCCATCTATTGTCTCTTTGTACCCTTTGAGGTTCCATGAAAGTATGTTCAATGACTTTTTTAACATAACAATTAAATTAAAAAAAATATATATACAAAAGAAAAGAAAAATTAACACTAACGAGTGCTTATAACACCAACAACAAAAAAGAGAAGAACTATATGTGAATGGTTTTGTTTTTTGTTGTCTTTAAGGAACTTTTTGATGAGCAATCGTCATTGCCTAAATCTCCTTGCCAGTCAAACATTGTTATGATCAATAATCAAAATGGTAGTTGTTCTGTTCCGTACTGTTGAACCAGCTGTCTCTGAACCGTTGTCCCTGTTTGTAGCCACTGTATGTCGTTGTGTCTCTGTTGTAGGGGATGAAGTCGTATCGCCGTTGATAACTGAAGTGGTGTTGTGCTGCGTGGTCGTACGGCTGGACGGGGCGGTGTGTCCTCGTACCTCTGTAGGGCCTTCTGCTGTGATTGTAGTTGCCTTGCGTGTTGAAATGTGGTATGTTGTCCCGTCTGTTGGTACCTCTGTAGCCCACCGTGTAGTCGTTGTTGCGTCTTGGTGCATCTCTCACGTAGCGTCTTGAATCTTGTCTTACAATAAATCTGCGTCGGCTTGGTTGGTATTCCTTGCGGCTCTCTGGATTGTTTTCTGTTCGTCTTTTCCAATAGTTTTGACGAAGTTTCTTTTTTGGCCTTTCCCAGAACATGTGGTCAAAGTACCGGCCAATGTTCGCCGCCAGCAAGCTTGCTCCTTTTCTGTTGGGATGGATATCATCTTGTAGATGCATATCTGTCCTTACGTTTTCATGACCGAGGAACGAGATGTTTGCGTTGTCATGCAGCCTGGTGTAAATTAAGGCGTTCAGCAAATTGGCTTTGTGTGTGAGTTCTTCTGATTTTGTTTCTGTCACTTTGCTGATTATGATCTTAGAATCCGGGTAGTTGTCCTGCAGTTTGGAGACGGTTGTTACGAGTTCGGCTGTCACTGTTTCTGCGCTTTTCTTCTTCAGATCATTGATACCAGTGTGCAGTAGTACAGCATCAGGTGACGTTGTTTCACTGATGATGTCTAGTGTGTGGTAACTAGCGTTATACGCTTTCTTCTTCTGTATTTTCAAGCCGTATGATCGCCCGAGTCTGATGGCATCAACGTCCCTGAGGACGGAATCATGGTATATGATGATTCGTGGGAGCTGGTGGTGGTCTTGTTCTTTCTCTTCGTGCAAAAAATCATCTTCCTTCTCACTGTTTATTGCCTCACTTTCAGAGTCACTACTTGAAACAGTTTCACTCTTGTCACAACTCGCATCTTCTCTTCCAGCGTTGTTCTTTATCTCATTTGATTTTCTGTTGTGTTCAGGATATTTGGCGTGGTGTAGACTTTTATTTTGAATTTTGTGTTTGGCTGTCTTCTGTGTTTGATAATTTGTTTTGTAACAATTGGAATCACTGGTTTCGACAACTGGGGTTGTAGCTGTGAGCTTGTCGTTAGAGGCAAGTGGTGTGTTTCTGTCCTTGCTTGTGTGTGTGCGTGTGTGTGTGTGTGTGTGTGTGTGCATGTGTGTGTGTGTGTGCGTGTGCGTGTGTGTGTGTGTGCGTGTGTGTGTGTGTGTGTGTGTGAGTGTCTGCGTCTGTCTGCCTGTGTCTGTCTTTCTGCGTGTCTGTGCGTGTGTCTTTGTGTGTGTGTATGTGTCTGTCTGTCTGTATGTCTGTCTGTCCGTAATACAAACCAGCGCATGAAAATAATCAATACGCATCATTATCATTCTTCCCACAACGCATGCCTATGATTATATATATATATATATATATATATATATATATATATATATATATATGTGTGTGTGTGTGTGTGTGTGTGTGTGTGTGTGTGTGTGTGTGTGTGTGCATAATATACACAAGCCTTCAAGGAGACCTCTTTTCTCTTGTTACCTCACCCTCACAGGTTCCTGCGCTATCGAGACTCGCTGACGAGGGGCATGTCCGCGGCCTTTACGTCATCCCTACGTCACTCCATGACGGAGGTGCGTGACGCCAACGACCTGGCGCTGAACGAAGGGGGACACCCATCAGTGGCCGACGGCTCCCGCTACAGCGTGCGCTCCAGCCGCTCCAGCAGCGTCCGCGCCAGGGATGCTGACAGCAGCAGCAACAATCTGCGTCACCATCATCATCAGCAACAGCATCCACCGTCGCGACGCCACAACCACCATCTTCGTCCCTACAACATCTGTCAGGATTCTTCTTCTTCTTCAGACTACAGCGCTCTGCCCGCTTCGGGAGGGTCCCCAGCCTGGAAGTCCGCACAAAAAGAGAAAGGAGGAACCCTGATCGAGATGACCCCGATGAAACCTTTCAAAACCAAGGGCGGTCCAGTGCATGAAGAACTCGACGAAGAGGAAGAAGAAGCCAAAGCCAAAGCCAAAGCAGGTGCTCCTCGTGACATCCCAGCCGGCAAAGAAGAAGAGAAGGAAAGGCTGCTGGGAGAACGTGAAAACGGAAGCTTCGAACAGACGGCGCGGGACAACGAGGTGGCTGATGTGACGACAAAACTCCTTCCGGAACCGACAGGGCAGGAGTCGTGTTCGGACCCCTCCCCGGACAAATCCAACCTTGCGCGGAACGTCCTGACAGGACACAGCCGCGCGCCGAAAGATACCGTGAACACTTCCCCCAGCCGGGTTTACCCTGCCGTCAGGGACCAGCCCAGAGCCCTGGACATGGGAGGCAGGCAGTCTCCGGGCTTCAAACGTCTGGATCACAAAGCCACCGTGAAGGGCAGGGATCCTGCTGAGGACAGTGGTGGTGGTGATCCTGTGGTGAGAAACGGGGGCTCCCATCTCACTCTGATAGACGCGGACGTTCCTGATGAGGGGACAGAAGTTGTTGTGAAGGGGGTCGACGTCACGTTGGTAGTCCCCGCCTCCCTCGTGCAGAAGCATGGGGGAAACAAAGACAGCGGTACGCTGACCAATCAGAATGGCGGTGTTGTTCACGTGGACTTGTCCTCTTCGAAAGGCCACTTGGTCCAGTTATGAAGAGAACCGTGAAGAACAGAAAGATTCACGAATCAGTACTGTACAAAATTAATCAGTCCTTGTACATAACTACCAATGATGTTAACCCCCACCCCCACCCCTGCTCTCAAGATTTATTTGATTCCATTGGTTCTGTTGGTTGTATGTTGGTTTGGGTTGTGTGAAATTATTGCAGTCTTTTATCGTCATGATGTCAATAATTGGATCAAAACCTTTCTATCTGATACCATTTTCTGTCATTTATGTCTCTCCCTCCCCCCCCCCTCCCCCTCTTCCTTGATTTGTTTTTCTGTCTTCCCTGCATCGTACCTTATTAAATATACATTACAGTTTCTGTACAAACTATTTTGTTCATACTTTAGATGACTTGTTTTCAAAATGTTTCTCTGGAGGCCGATACAGTGTTGGCAAATACAAAAAGACTTGCTCAATATGTATTTCAGGGCCTTTTTTCAGTTTGGTCGCATCATCAGGACGGTGATACTTCAGTCATCAGCATGATATCTTCATCTTTAAAAAAAAAATTGGTAAAATGTTTTGCTATGGTGATGGTTGTGACGCATAACAATTATGAAAGTTAGAAACTCTGAGAGTAAAGACAGATAAAACAACATTCAAATATACTATAGACGCCACTAGTCACCTCGTTATGCTTTGACAGTGACGTAAAAAAAAAAGAAAGAAGGATTGACGATTCTGTTTGAAACTGTCGATGTCTTGGCCATATAATCACAATACAGTCAGCAGTTACTGCTGTGATGGGAAACACATTATAGTGAGCAACGTTTCTTTTCAAGTCGAAGGAGGTAGTGAAGCTACATTGTTTTAGGCGCTGTTTAAAATGCATTCTAAGGCCTCGCTGTTCATACTTGCAGAGGAAACGATGATTTAGGAATGTTACACGTACTTTTGTTTTCTTTTTTCACAACACACAATGATGAGACAGGAGGGAATTCCAATTCAACGTCTCGAAAGCGGAACTTGTCAGGTGTCTGGCTGAAAACAAGCATGCATTCAGTTCTGGCATCAAGCGTTATAGTGAAAGATGAAACGCGAGTTGATTCAAATCAAACCACGCACAATAGCATGCATCATGACAATACCCTTCAAACTGGGAAGGAAATCATAACTATCTTAACTAATCATCTATAAAATGTATATATATATATATTAATATAAAAAAAAATTAATAATAAATAAATGAGTCCCGGATTCTCTGTGCCCTTTTCTCTTCTTTTTTTTTAAGAAAGAAAGTAAGGGGGGAAAAACGAAACTCAGCAGTCCGCGCATACGTTTTCAGAAACATATCCTCAGTAGCTATGAAAGTATTATACAGATCACAACAGTTTGCACGAGAGAGCAAGGTTACAATTCGTGACATGCAGCAGTGTTCAGTGACTGACCTGGTCAATGTGTTTCTCCACCAACACATGATATCAAGATTTCAAAGGTTTGACTGGAGCTGAACTCAGACACAAGGCTCACGCGTGACCCTTCTCGTTATGTTGCTAATTTAAGTCTGCAAGCGTGAGCTACAGGACATGAGTCTGGCTTTGAAAGGGTGGGGGTTGGGGGTGGGGGGGATGTCTGGCAGGGATTTTTGGAGACACAAGCCGAAGAAGGCCTGTAGAAATAATAGGTAATGCTGTCATACAAAACCAGAGGAGGGCAGACTGAAGAATCATTCAGACTAGATGGAACAGATGACAAAACACCTAGCTTTCTCAGCCCTCTGTAAAAGACATATTATACCGACTGACAGTCACTGTCATGCGAGAGAAAGCAAATCGGACGCAAAAGCGATACTGGGTATCTGACAGATCGAGAGATCCAGCGGTCCAAGTTCAAACAAGGCGAGGCTCCTATGGAAATCAGTACAACAGACACTGTCGTATGACATCGAAGAACGGAGACGCTTGGCCAGATTTGCTTTTCAGTCTGATTCCACAACTAATGTTCAATCAAATGCGACACTGACCAAAGTTTTACGTCTGATAGTTAGTAAGGCCCTTGAACCTTGGCAAACGGCTGTTCCCACAAGACAGTATTTAAGTGGTAAAGTTCAATGATAATTTACTGTTAGGCCCAACGTTCAGTTTATATCACAGATTGACATAACCTTACGGTTGGGCCAACAGCAAAGTGAAAGCTGTATGATCAACAGTTTCTCCATTGCAGTGGGAAGTACAGCTTCGTCTTTTGTGAAGGACTATGGCTCTGAAACTGGGAGGCAAGACTGCACTGGCTCTTAGTGCTGCAGCCTTGGGAACTTGCTGGCCTTCGGGAACGATCCTAATGCCGACGGTCCTAAAACTCTCTTGGCCGAGAGAGTGGAGATGTTACTAGGGCAAGACGCTCTCTACTGTAACCAGGTTCTAGATCAGATAGTTGGGACAGCAGTTTCCTCGTCTGCTGTTCTAGTGGTCACAACCATCATACATACAATTTACTGTTGTGCTTCGAAATGACTGCCAGTATCAAAACCTAGTGAGAGAGACAGCGGACAAACACATGAGCAGGACTTACAGGACGTGTTATTCGACCGATTATCATACGCATTGTTTAACGGAAAAGAAAAATAATAATTCTAATCCACGTCAGGCACCAGACACTAAATAAATAAATAAAATAAAATAAAATAAATTTAAAAATTAAAAAGTGGTGTCATTTTCAATCAGATCCATGGAAACAGGCTATCTTACAACAATGGTGTGGCAAGTGACCACCGTCTTTTGCTGTTTACCGTCTTATCCCTTCGTCGTGGGTCAGTCAGACCAATACTTGCCACAGAGTCAGTTTAGCACTGCTTTCCTATCTGTACGTCTAGGTCTGTGGGATCCACAGTTATTTTTGGTGTTGTTTTTTTTTCAGGGGAGGATGGGTGATGTTGCTTGTGGGTGCACACAAAACCCAATGCTGTCAATTACCATGGCGTCAAAAGTAAAACCAGATGCGCTTGAAGCTGTTGTTAGACCGGATAAGTAAACAGTGTGCTGATGTATCGTTTCATTCTTTGGAAAGTGTAGATCTGTGAGATCCATAAAACCGGAAATAGGAGTTGCTATCATTTGCAGGATAATTTACGGCCAATCAACGATTGAAAACAATTCACACACAGAAGACACGACATTAATTAGAGTTGACTTAATCAAAAGTGGATTTTTGAAAATTATTTTCACCACAAAAAAGGGGTCAACTGGACCCACAGCGTACGGTGAATGGTAATTAAGCCAGGTCTTTGTCGTAGCCGGTTGGACGATAAATTAAATATGACTCTATTATTTCAAGCTGTACTGTACCATTTGTTTACAGTACAGGGAATCGTTCACCGCTTTGGGTGCAACCAGTGAATGTATAGTTGTTTCCAAATATATGATATGCGTGCTGAATATGTATGTGCGTGCATGTGTGTGTGTGTGTGTGCGTGTGTGTGTGTGTGCGTGTGTGTGTGCGTGCGTGTGAGTGTGTGGGTGTGTGTGTGTGTGTGTGTGTGTGTGCCCCTGTGTGCGTGTGTGTGTGTGTGTGTGTGTGTGTATGAGTGATTACCGTCTTTACGCTTGAGAATTCATTCATTTGATCAATTTATTGTTAAACGGGACCATTGTTAGAAGAAAAAAGAAATGAGGGTCTGGTACACACACACACACACACACACACACACACACACACACACACACACACACACACACACACAAATCGAGACGTTGTTTTTCATGCCTGGTTTGCTGGGAAGATCAGTAACTCAAATCTGATACGTGGATGGTCCGTGATTCCAACTTATACAAGTGGTGTCAATGAATGATCAATGTATATAAATAAATGAATTCGAATGGACGGACGGATGGCTTTAGTGGTGGATGTATGAACTAGTAAATGCGATTGATATTTTAACAAGTAATGTGATCAATATTTCAACAGGTAATAATACTAAAACTGTGAATAACGTTCATTTTCTTATCAGTATTCAGAGGGGAAAAATGCCGGCAGGTGATGTGATTATTAAAGTCTGTACAATGGAAAACGTGGTTGGTTGTGTGTGACGAATGAAGCGAATTAAAAAAAAGAAAAGGAGTTGAGAGAAAGGAAAAGAGATGGATAGTTCGACAGTCAGATAATGTATTCATAGGTAGATATACAGATGGACAGACACACGACAGAAGGATGAATGACAGATAGAGACAGATAGACAGGCAATCCGATAGAAAAGAGCCAATATTGTCGTTAGTGGGGGGCTTAGTAGGTGGTGTCCTAAATACGTTAAAACAGAACAGGCACCACTGAACACCACCGAAGTGACTCAGCAGCAGTGCAGGGTCTCCTCTGGTGTGTGGCCTCCTGGCGATCTAACAACGATGGTTCCCTGTGGACTGCCGACGCTGGAACTGCGACGGACGAACCCGGGTGTGGCCGTGAATGGGGGAATCTAAATGAGCGGCGTGGGAGTAATGCCACTGAAACGGTGCAGATGATGGGGCAGAAAAAGAAAAAAAAAAGATAGAAAATGACATGACAAGATTCACCAAATTCTTGATGTTACTGGCACTCTGCCACCTGAGTCGTGCAAGTAAGAACTTTTCAAATTTTATCATCATCATCATCATCGTCATCATTATTATCAATGTTATTATCAGTAGTAGTAGTAGTAGTAGCAGCAACAACAGCAGCAGCAGCAGCAGCAGCAGCGGCAGTACCAGTAGTAGTAGTAAAGTCTGAACGTCGATCAGAAAAATAAACCCAGCACACTGCAAGTCAGTTAACTGAAGGGAGATGATCGGATTTGGCGGTTTGCCGATGGAACTGGACAGAGTTATCGTTCTGCCTTCTGAATATCCTTGATTGTCTAGCATTACACCCGAGTAGAAAAATGCGGCAATGCGCGCACACGGATGCACATGCTTGCACACGCACTAGAAAATAGAAAAAAGATATAGTGTGTTTGAGCGTGTGTTTTTGTGCATGTCTGTGTGCGCGTTTGCAATGTGCACACTGGTATTATCTGTAACATCTTCACCATGGTGCGATGATCATTTGGCTTGTAAAAATCAAGTCACATCTTTTCTTCTTCTTTCGTGGGCTGCATCTCCCACGTTCACTCGCATGCATGAGTGGGTTATTACGTGTAAGACCGTTTTGTACCCCGCCATGTAGGCAGCCGCCACTCCGTTTTCGGGAGGTGGGGGGTCCATGCCGTGTATATATTCTTGTTTCCATAACCTACGCTGACATGGATCACGGGATCTTTAATTTAACGTGCGTATTTGATCTTATGCATGTGTATACACACGAAGGGGGCACAGGCACTGTGTAGCAGGTCTGCATATCTGTTGACCTGGGAGACCCAGGCGGGTGATAGGGATTCAAACCCGGAACCCTCAGATTGAAAGCCCAACGCTTTAACCACTCAGCTCTTGCGCCCG
>NC_134879.1:15690454-15712954 GCF_041734735.1 Babylonia areolata
AACCCCCCTGTTCCCCCCCCCCACCCCCACCCCCGTTTCCCCCCTCTGCTCCCCCCCCCTCCACCCCTACATGCACTCCTCATTTACCACCCTTTTACCCTTTTTTTTTTCCTTTTTCTTTTTTGACTCACTTGTGTAAACAAAGTGAGTCTATGTTTTAACCAGGTGTTCGGTTGTCTGTGTGTGTGTCTGTGGTAAACTTTAACATTGCCATTTTCTCTGCAATTACTTTGTCAGTTGACAACAAATTAGGCATAAAAATAGGAAAAAATTCAGCTCTTTCCAGTCATCTTGTTTAAAACAATATTGCACCTCTGGGATGGGCACACACAAAAATATAAAAAGAAGTCAAATTTTATGCAAACTGCATTTACTTCTTCTTTCTTCTTTCTTCTTCTTTTTTTTTTTTTTTTGTTATTATTCTCTAAACTTGGCACTTTGATGTGATATTCTGACACAACAAGAGCAGTCATTTTTATAATTTTTTGTTCAAACAGGAACTTCTTTTGCTAAGCATGGAAGTTATATTTATTTTGCAAACGTTTTGGTGCAGATAGTAAAAAAGGGAAATTAATCTGTAATTAATGCTAGGGGACTTAATTTGCTTTAAACTGATCTTTCTCATCTTAAACATTACATTTTGAAATTATACTCAATACATAAAAAGCTTGTGTGTTTTACTCTCAGTGTACAGGGCTTTCACTATGTTCATTAGCCCATGGTCTTTTTCAGAAAATACTAAAATCAATACGACGAATGGACTTTATAGATCTATTGGCTGAGCCCTTAAGGTCATGGGCAAAAATCAATTGCGTACACATATTTATACATATTCAAAGTGCGTGCTCATATTCTTCGCGAACGCCAACGACGCCATTTTGATTTTGTTTCAAGTTGTTGACCTGTCCGTTCAATCCTATATTCAATCGACAATACACGATAACATGTGATGGAAAGTTGGAGAAGGAGACCGTTAAATATTTATTCAGAGAAAGTTTTGTGAACGCCTCATCACTTACTGGATTATGCCCCAAACTGCCATAGAGATATCCATAGAATCAGTCGGAATTCACAGTTAAAAATAGTAAACCATGAGAGTTAATACCCTTGAATTGGTGAAACGCAAAAATTTCCAGTCTTGATTTTTCTCAAAATGAAGTCCTTTTCACTTCATACAACGTTTAAAAGTACTTGTACTTGGCTCTACATGTTATTTGTTTAACAAAATACTCAATTTTCATATCAACTTTAAAACTATGAAACTATAATGAACATACAACCAGGTGTAACTAGTACATCTATCTAGATCCAGAGAAAACGGCTAAATGTTGCAGTGTGATTGCGGCGATAGCCACGTCTCCTTTACCGCGGACTTAAAAAGAATTTTTAATTGTCCTTAAAGATTTTTTGAATGCCCAAGATACACCAGAATAATATGATTTGAACAGCGTTCTCACTGCGAATACCGCAATCGATTTATCGCCCTTTAAAAAAAAAAGCATGTTTCTTCTCATCCGAACACGCGGGGTTCGAATCTGCCGTTAGAACTTTTTTTTCTTTCTTTCTTTCTCTTTTAACCCGAAGCTTTATAATAACAAATACAGAACACATTTTAAAGATTAGATTTTTTTTAAATTTTAAGTGTATCACAAGTGAGTCTTGAAGGCCTTGCCTCTCTTGTTTTTAATGTAGATATGGTGTAGCATACTGCGTATATGGATCTATCTGCATGATTTGACACCAACTTGAAATTGAAGCCGTAAGGTACTGCTAGTGTACAATTACACTGAGCGTAGTGTGATCAGTTATATTTCAGGTGTTGTTGCTTTTGTTTGTTTGTTTTCGTTTTTTGGTCGTTGTTGTTGTTGTTGTTTTACTGCTGCTGCTGTTTTAAGAAACAACGAATTATCACAACAACAACAACAAAAGACATATGAAAGGCAGATTTACTGAAACATACACAAAAATACATCCACTCTCCTTTCTAACAAACAAATGATACACCATGTCCTTTGTCTATCTATTTAGTCATGTGTGTTCCTTTAGTAATTTCTATATATTTCCTTTTTTTTTTTTAAACTTAAATGTGAATGTATTCCTTTCCTATCTTCTTACATAGTCAAGTGATACATCAATGGTCATGAAATGAAAATGTCATGCTTGTTCACATTAAATGATATAAATAATTTTACAGGCTTAAAAGTAAGGTTGTTGTTGTTGTTGTTGTTGTTGTTGTGTGTGTGTGTGTGTGTGTGTGTCTTATTTTTTAGTTGTTTTTTTTTTTCTTTTTTAGCTGCCTTGCTGAGGCAGCTGGACGTAACACGTACATTGCCAGGGTGGAGACACTTGGATGAACAACATAAGGGAGGGAAATCCTTACACTCCGGTCCTTTTACACCCAGACTTCTGGTGCATTACTTCCCTTAGAAAATGTTCTTGGTTTGGCAGGACAATGCTACATCAAAACAGCACGTTTCATTTGATGTAAATTTGTTTGGGGGCAGAAAGAAAAAAACCAACTCAATTATTTAATAATATGACAGGTAAGTTCACTGAAATGCATATAAAAATACAGTATACACCCTCTCCCCTCCCTAACATACAAATAGTAAGTTTAAATATATACAATGCAAGTTAAAGAAAACAAAAAACAAAAAAAACAAAAAAAAACAAACAAACAAAAAACACAGAAATACACATGTCATATTCTTTTTTAAAGAAAGAGAAAAAAAAAGGCAAATAGTATAAAACCCAGCAGGAATTGTCCTCATTAAAACGTTACCCCAAATATTTGTCTTCTGCGCGATGGAAAAAACATACCCTGAGATCGTATGTGAATACCGCCTTTCACAGGAAGAAGAATGTTGTCTTGAAAACTGAACTCTTTCCTTCTTTGGTTGATGATACAATGTACAGCATCAGCAAGTGCCTAAAAAAGCTATCACTTCTTTGATAATACTGCATTATAACCCAAAGCCATAGAATCAATGCTTAATTTCATACACAAAATGTGCACACACACAAAAACAACTATCCCAAAACAGTTTTTGTGTGGTTGTCCTCAGGTGTGGAAAAAGTAAAGAATATAGAATTTCTACAAATTGAAGAAGGTATATGATGCCAAAACTTAATGTGTGAAGGCTAATGAAAGGATGTATAATATATGCACATATTATGTTGGAAAGAAGATTTGTGTTGACATGTGCAATGTACAAAAACTTGAAAAAGTATAATTATATTCACATTCACTTTCAAATTCTTGAAGATAACTCACAAAGCTTACATATGCACTAGCACACACACACACACACACACACACACACACACACACACACACACACATGCACAGAGACAAACACAAACAAGTACATTATCACAGACACATATACACATGTAAGTGTAAGTCATACCTTTTTGTTGCACGTGCACACACACACACACACACACACACACACACACGCAATTGTAAATCAAGACTTTTGTGTCATATTCCTGCTCAAAGGGGAAAACAACAGCAAGACGGAAGGTTTATCTTCAAACAAAAAGTGACCATGTGTTTGAGACAAAATTAAAACAAAAAGAAAACAGACAGCTGTTTGCCATAAAGGTGGCGTAAAACAATCTTACAATGTGAAAAGCCAGTTGTGCAATTTTATATCAATGCATTGTTCAAATCATCATGGGTAAGTTTGAATGTAGTTTAATGATACTGAAACAATTCAAGATAAAGGTGCTGCACAGAGGTTCAAAGGACTACACACGCCCATGCAAGCGCACACAAGCACAAACATACACACACATACACACACACTTTTGGCTCACAAATTTCTGTATCATATCAAGAATATGAAACAATATTTGAACATGATTTCCACATGCCATCATACTTCCAGACTATAGCTGAGTCCAGACTCTCTTGTGTGGCACCTACTCAGTGACTGACTTATTCCAGCTTTTGGCATCATTGTTACTCCACCACCTTTCACGAACAAAAAACACAGCTAACCCATTTCTGTTCTATCCATATCACATAAGCACCTAATTTTGGTGCTTCTAATTTTTTGTTAGCATCAAACTTGCCTGAAATCAACATCAAATAAAACGTTCACTTCTGGTGAGAATTTCTCCTCTGACAACTCCACGTAAAACAGCAGAACCAATAATTATAACAGAATGTAATCATAATTACTACCACTGGTTAGTGAAGACAAAACTTTTGTGCATGGCTCCACAGCAGTAAAATAGTCAGCAACAGGAATCGCAGCAGAAGAGGAAAAAAAAATCAAAAAAAAAATCTGGTCTTGAAACCAGCTCAGTCAACCAGAGTTTGGTTTTAAATAACAATTCAAACCTTCCAGCAGCTTCATAAAATACTGGGTACAGAGATACATGCCATGCAGAGTAAAATCTAAAACATGTAGCCACTGTCAACAATATTTGAAACAAAACGTGGTAAGTACTTATGTCAATGCCATCAGTTACTTATATGTCTCTTCCATTCATAATATTTTTCAATCCAGCAAATTAAATATCAAGGAAAAGCAGATTCACACAGTGCGGAAAATAATAAAATAAACAATCTAAGAAACAGTAAACTTAAATTAACAACAGCAAAAAAGCATTGTTGACAGCCCATACTTATGTACTTGACAGCCTACTCTTATTTTTGCTTTGTCTGTGTTCGATAACTTTCTGATATCTCAACAGCCCCATGACATGAAATAATTCACACACACACACACACACACACACACACACACAGAGAAAGAGAGAGAGTACATCTTCCATTCTTATGTACTTGACAGCCTACTCTTATTTTTGCTTTGTCTGTGTTCGATAATTTTCTGATAATCTAAACAGCCCCATGACATAAAATAATTCACACACACACACACACACACACACACACAGAGTACATCTTCCATTCTTATGTACTTGACAGCCTACTCTTATTTTTGCTTTGTCTGTGTTAGATAATATTCTGATAATCTCAACAGCCCCATGACATGAAATAATTCACAGAGAGAGAGAGAGAGAGAGAGAGAGAGAGAGAGAGAGAGAGAGAGAGAGAGAGAGTACATCTTCCGTTCTTATGTACTTGACAGCCTACTCTTATTTTTGCTTTTTTTAAATAATATTCTGATAATCTCAACAGCACTATGATATCAAATAATTCAAACACACACACACACACACACACACACACACACACACACAGAGTACATCTTCCATTCCTATGTACTTGACAGCCTACTCTTATTTTTGCTTTGTTTTAGATAATCTCAACAGCCCCATGATATCAAATAATTCACACACACACACACACACACACACACACACACACACACACACACACACACTGTACATCTTGACCTGTGGGGCAGAACATTTTTTTTTTTATGAACATGTCCTTCCAGAAATCCAGCTTAAAATAAAGGCAACATACAGGACTTGCACAAGATGGTTATGACCTATTGATTATGTGTGCACCTATATCATCATAATACAGTCAGTCTGATGAATGTCCATGTAGATTTATCATTCCCATAGAAATACTGGTTCATTGAATATAGCTTATACAAGGAGTAAATTTGGTTTCATTTTTTCAAATCATCATTTTGGACAGAATACACTTTCCCTGTATGTCACTCAAAAGAATAAATATATTCAAGTAGTCCAGTCAAATATTTTCCAATCATAAAATTTATCACATGAGAAATTAACAGATTTTTTCGACAAAGTATTGTTGACATTCCAACATACAGAAAAGACAAAGGTTTATAAAATTTCAAGTACTGTTTTAACAACAACAACAAAACTATTTTAGTGCTCATTCAAAAACACAAAGCTTACCACAAGTCATCAGCTTACAATTTGATATGCAAAAATACAGATATAGATAGATAGATAGACAGACAGACAGACAGACAGATAGATAGATAGACGCAGACAGACAGACAGACAGACAGACAGATATCTAGATAGATAGACAGACTGACAAGACTGACATGACGGACTTCATACAAAGTCAAGGGTACCCCCACATTTGAAAAGTGAAATGCAACACTGCAGGAATTTTAAGCCAGATCAAGACCAATGCAATATCAATTTGCACAAGATACTGATCGCCGATATTCACAATGATAAAGGCAAGCATGAGAAAAAGGGTTGTTTTAACAAACCCTTCAGCTTCCTCCTTTCTTCTCCCTATTTTCCCACGGTTTCACTGAGGAATGCATTCATTGTGTCATCAAACATATTCTCTCTCTCTCTCTCTCTCTCTCTCTCTCTCTCTCTCTCTCTCTCACACACACACACACACACACACACAGACAATTTACTCACAATTGTCACACTATCAATAACTGGCTTAGCAATGTTTTCCTGTTTAGTTGAGCATGATGTCCAGAGGATTAGGTAGAGTTAACTTAAGTATACATGTTTTAATTTAACAAATGATAAGAGCCTCAAATAACTGAAAATGTGGAAAATCTACATAATAACAGAAGAAGAAAAGAGGGGGAAAAAAACCCAACAAAACACTACAGTGTATCATCAGTAAAAAAAGACGAATCCCTCAGCCACTGTATGTATATATATATATATATCAGTGAAAGATGTTATGTTATGTTATGTTATGTTATGTTATGTTATGTATTGTGAAGATCTTTCCCCCTGCCCTCCGCCTTCATTTCCCATTCAGTGGATTCACTCTAATCATGCACCGTGAAAAATGAAGAACAGAGGCTGCAGGGCTGCAAAGGTGGGCTGTTGTGTGTGTGTGTGTGTGTGTGTGGTGTGTGTGTGTGTGTGTGTGTGTGTGTGTGTGTGTGTGTGTGTGTGTGTGTGTGTGTGTGTATGTGTGTGTGTGTGTGTGTGTGTGTGTGTGTGTGTATGTGTGTGTCTGTATGTGTGTGTGTGTGTGCACGCGCGCGCGTGCATGCGTGTGTGTGTGTGCAAGCATGTGTGTGTACTGTATGTGTGTGTATGTTTTGTATGTGTGGTAGGGGCTAGGGTTGTCCTAATGAGCAGACTGGCGTTCTATTCATACAGACTTATATATATATATATATATATAAAGAATCTCCAGAATGCATAAACCAAGAAGCAACACTGCTAATCAAAGATCACAATAACACAATGAAATTGTAGACACAACTTTGATCAACAGCATTTTCAACCTTGCTCAACAAATAGTCAGGTTCGTGAAATGTTCATAGATTCAGCTGAATAGTATGCTTTCCATGGGGACTGGGAAGGGGGGGTGGGAGGTGAGGGGGGTGGGGTTACTTCGCAAAAGTAAACCATCGCAAAAATCACAGCCTGATAAATGCATTATCTATATATATATATATATATATATCAATATTTTCTGGTAAATTCACAGTTGTCCACATCACACTCCATGGAATATAAGTAAAACCTTTAATCAAATTTAGAATTTTGCCTTTGAATCTAACCAAACAAGTGCTTCAAATGATTTTTTTTAAAAACAAATAATCAATTTTTATAAAAGACGTAAAAAAAAAACTAAAAAAAACCAGGTTGGTATGAGTGAAAAATAGTAAGTGCAACATAAAATCATAACTGTCAAAAACAGAAGATGATTTTTTTTTTCAGAAGTATTATTTCCCTTTGTTACTTTCTCATAACATCAGAAGTATTATTTACAGTTAATTTTGTTCTAGATTCTCACTCCTTTGTACTCCTCTGTATTTTGTATTTTTTTAATTTATTCATTTTTTCATTTAAAATCACAGTATGTGGATAGATATTACACTGACGAACACACACACTACATTTACACTGATTGTATTCTGATCACCAGTCTTACCCAAACTCTTGCTCCACTCAGTCAATAAAATCTTCAAAGTCATTCATCATAAATACACCAAAATCAAAATTAAAAAAAAGAAAGTGATATATATCAACCATAAAAAAAGCTGCTCACAATGAACGACTCATTTCATAAGGAATAAACAAGATCAAAGAAACAAACACAGTGCAGAGAAAAAAAACACCAAAAGACAAACAAGAGTGCATGAATGGAAGAAGAAAAGAGAGAAAAAAAAACAACAACCCAACAACAAAACAATTCCAACAAAGTTACAGCACTTGGACAGCCTGCGGGAATCCCTCGTGGGATGACAGGTCAGCAGAGACGGGCCGCAGGGGGGTCACAACAGGGCTCTGGCAGACCAGCTGGGAGGAGGAGGAGGAGGAGGTCTGAGCGGCACATGTCGGTGATTGGTCCGTGTGGGCCAGCGCCACCCCGCTGTCCGCCTCCGACACACTGCACGTCCTTTCGCTCTCGTTGCGCTCTTTGTGCGCACACTTGGGCGACTCGAAACTCACCACGGGCTCTCGTTTGGGGACGCTCGTGGACCTCTCCTCCTCTACTCTGCTGTTCAAGCCTCTGCTTTCAGCTATGTCAGTCCGAACTGGAGTGTACTGCCCTCGAGAACGAGGTCGATGATGGTGGTGGTGGTGGTGGTGATGGGTGTGATGGTGAGCAGGACAGTGATGTATAGGGTGGTGTGATATCAACCGAGGGGAAGAGTCATGAAGGTCTGTGAGGGGCTCTAACTCGTGTGTCTCGGTGCTACTGGCATGGTTTGCTGACGAAGAACTGAGGGTGGACTCTGAAAAAGCGTAAATCGTCTTGTCCACACGCTCCCTGGAGGAGGGTCCACAACAGTCGGAGGCCGGCCAGTGGAACTGACCAAAGCCCCCCTGAGGTCCCATCAGACGCAGGAGCGACTGAAAGAAGAAGGTGGAGTACACCCAGCCCACCGACACCAGCAGCATGAGAAAGGTCCCAAACTTGCGATAAACCAACACAGTGGACGGCATTAGGAACGCCCCGGCAGCAAAGGTTGTCACCGCTGCCATGGCGACGGGGCTCCCCATTCGGCTGATAGAGGAGGCGACCCTCATCTCGCGGTCCAGGTCTGGAGCCAGGCGGTAAGCCACAGCATAGTGCAGAGTGTAGTCAATGGACATCCCAATGGCCACGGTGATGACCACCGACTCCAAGATGTTCAGCTCCCAGCCCAGGAGAACCAATGAGGCCAGCGTGACCATGATGATGCAGGCGATGGTCACCAGTGCGTACAGACTGACCAAGGCGTTGAGGGTGGTGAAGAAGGTCACCAGAGCCACCACAGCCAGGGACACGCCCAGAGCCATCGGTGTTCCAGACACCAGGCTGTGCTGAAGATCGTAGAAGTCCAGGTAGCTGACAAACCAGCCGTAGCGCATCTCTTTGGGAGCCCTGAGCATCTCCTCCGTCACCCACTGGTTCACCCTTCTGTAGAAGGCCTGCACATGCTGGTAGTTATGGTTGTACCGCTCCACGCTCTGGAACTGAACGATGAGAGCAGTCACACGGCCGTCGTGAAAGCGAGGCCCGGGCGAATGCTGGGAGTAGTGGACACCTGGGGTTTTGGGCAGAACCCGCATGTAGTCCATCAGGCACTCCATGAAAACCTCCTTCGGGTAAGGAAACACAGTGTTGTTGCAGCAAAGCGAATTGCCAACTCTGCTGCTGCAAGGCCTTTTCATGTAGCGATTGACAAAGTTCTCAAGAAAACAGTTGGTCAGCTGCATGCCATGTGTGGCTTGATAAAATTCTGTGCGGCGCAACCGTCGGCAGAAGTCCAAGACCCACACCTGGGAATCAGCAGCGCTCAAGTCAAATTCACTGTCAAAAGCAAGAGCACCTCTGTCTCTGGGATCAAGATAGTCTCCATAGTCTGTGGGGTGGACACCCCACACTATGGTGATGGGGAAAGTGGGCGTGTCCTCCTCATTCATCATTTCGAAACCAAACACATTCCTCAAGTGAAAATCATACTTCTCCAGCAAGTGATCACTACTGAAGACCTGGAATTTCTTGCTGGAAGGTAGCCTGAGGCGAGGGTAGTAGAATATGACTACAACAGCACATATACCTAAGCATCCATACAAAAATAGCCACAGGTATCTCAGTTTGATCACAAGGCAAGGAAGAATTTGTTCAAAAAACACTCTTGACCAATCAGAGATGAGGTAGTAAAGCTTGTAAGGTACTTTGCAAATACAGTAACAGATACTAAATTCTCCTGTGTATACTTCAGCTCGTTGACACATGTAGAAGTTACACCACTTCTCGTACAGCATAATAGAAGCAGGCATCCAGGTAATAGTCAGCACAAAGTTGCAAATAACGCTAGTTCCAGCATAGATGCTGAAGCAGCGAATAGCCGTGATGTCACTGATGTAGTTGGCATAAAATGCTGCTGCGGTAGTGAGGCTGGTGACAAGCATGGAGAGAACAGAATGGCGAAGTGTGTCACAGATGATCTTTTCCAAAACACCGTTGTTTTTCTCCGACTTGGCCAGATGCCAAACTTTGCAGTAGACAAACAGGTCATCTGTGCCGATACCTATCATGATGACTACGGCGATCATATTCATGTAGGGAAAGAAATTGATCTCAAAGACAAATGTGTAGAGAAAGTAGGCCGTGACCAGGGCCCAGAAGATGGACAGGAATGTCATGAAGGTGACAAAGATGGAAGCTGTGTATACCCACATGGCCAGGAATATAAAGCCCCCTGCCAGCCCCAACCACACCGAGTCCCCTACCAAATTCTGCTCAAACAACTTGTCTTTCACATTGAAGTAAGCACCAGCAATCTCCACCCCTTTGTAGACACGAGGCAGCTTTTCCAGGTGCTGATACAAACCAATGTTGTACTCACTAGCTGCCACTGGTAAAAAAGTGGCCACGTAAGTCAGAGGAGGGTTGGTCCTGGGCACAGCAGGTCTGCTGAGGAACTTGTGATCCACCAGGTAGTGCAACACATTGTACACCAAGTTCCTGGCCGTGCACTTGCGTGGGACTCCGGGACAGCTCTCCTGCTCGTTCTGAAAGCCCCCGTACCAAACTTTTTCTTTGGGGAGCTTTCCACAGGCCGGCCCCAGGGTCAGGTTGTGGTAGTATCCTGCACAGGAGCTCAGCAGGCGGAACATCTTACCAATGTCCCCGTCCGTGATGTTGTGACAGGAAGTCTTCTTGGCCAGCAAGGCCACAAAGTTGGGCAGGGAGAGACGACGGCAGCACTGGTGATCCTCTTGGTGGCGCGACTCGCACATGGAGGTGTAGCTGCTGAACTTGTCGTAGTACTCTTCTTCCAGCTGACAGATGGTCCGCAGGGTTTTAGCGCTCAGCAGAGAACTGCCATCCGTCGACTTGTACATGACGCGAACGTAATCTTTGTCTGGAACACAAGGTGGCAAAAGAACAACATCAGTCATACAAGTGAGATATGTACTGCAAGTGCAGCACTTATGATACATAACCAACAATATATTTTTATGAAATAGTTCAGATTTACACATTATTATTTATTCTATTTCAAATATCAAAATAAATTCTGGAATGTATATCAAGGATTCATGGCTTCCACTCACAAGTATCTACTTAATGAACGAAAAGCTAAGATCTTCTTCTACCAAGTTTAGTTGTTGTTTATTGCCACTTCTTCTTCATAATAAAGTTTATGCACTGGTCAAAAAAATCACACAGAAGGGATTTTGACCTGACTGACTTATCCCTTTGTTACTTTGAAAAGTCACTTTATGTTGATTTCGAGAACCATTCTCCTACAGTATCAGTAGCTCAAGGAGGCGTCACTGCGTTCAGTCAAATCCATATACGCTACACCACATCTGCCAAGCAGATACCTGACCAGCAACATAACCCAACGTGCTTACAGCAAGTCACAGATAGATTATAGTTTTAGACAAAACAGGCTTTTGCTTATCACAGCACTGGAAAACTGTGTCTGTTGCAATGCTAGCAACATGTTTTGCACTGTAAGAATTACCTGAAAGACATCAGACAGACAATTTTTCTCTGATATGCTGGAATATCTTATATTCACTGGTTACCTTACCAGTGGATGTAGGGATAATTCAAACTGACCAATATTCCTTAATGTTGTGAGTAGAAAGACATCAATCATTACCAGGAAAGATCAGTCAAGCAGGAAAAAAAAAAGATATAATAATCAAGTAACTCATTAATCATAAATAACGAAATCACGATTTCAACAAAACATTTTTGAACACGGTAAATCAATAAGGTCATTGACAATGAAGAGAAATCAAAAAGGAACCCAAACTGACGAGGCAATCCACAAAAATAGTTCCTGGCTACGACTTTCCACGGCAGGTTTTGTTCACTAAGGAGGCTGCTGCTCCTGCCTTCTTGCTCCTCATCCTCTTCCTCCCCACTCCCATCGTTCCCCTCAGCATCCAGGTTTCCGTCGAAGGATCTGTCCCTGGCATCACTGCCAACGCCCCTGGTGACCTCTGAAGGCTGCAGGTTCAGCCTCTTGTCATAGTTGTGAATGATGCTCTGGTAGGTCCGTATCCGTTTGCTGAGTTCCGTTCCCCGAGGTTCAAATCCCTGCAAAACAGAAAACATGCCGTTAGTTTATCGTTGTTGGAGGTCAGCAATTGTTTTATGCATTGTGTCTTACTTTCCTGCCTGATTTTGCTTTCTGGTGTCTGCCTGCCATTCTTAAAATTAATCAGAACTTCATGCACATTTTGTGCGTTCATGCGTGCGTGCGTGCGTGTGTGCTTATGTATGTGTATATAACTCTCACTTATTCTGTCTAATTTTGTAATTTACAAAACTAGAGATCCCACAGAAATAGTGATCTTAACAGCCACAGTCTGAACTGCCTACTCTAAATCACAAATCAATCAAGTTATCCCTGTGCACACACAGACAGACAATAGCTATTTGTGAGGGGGAGGGGTGGGGGGAAACAAAAACACCAAGGGAGGAAATGGTTGAGATTGTGGAGGAAAGAAAGAGTCAGATAAAGGACATGGACAGACTGATGGGCAGCCACAAGGACTGACACACAAGACAAGAGAAGCTTACAAAAAACATGAAACAGAGAGCTATCTGAATTCTCCATAGCCAGCCCCTTGGGACTATCACATTGCCTTCCAAATGAATGTAACTTTCTTTCTTTATGGCTGCTTCCCTCCCTTCTTCAATTGAGGACATTCGAATTCCAGAAAGCACACAACACCAAGATATTATTATGTTAGATTCAGCACAGCTATGTCTGAAGGAAATCAACAGATTTTTTTCATTATTTTTTTTTTTTTAAATACAAATATGAACACACACACACACACACACACACACATATATATACATATATATATATATATATATATATATATATATATATATATATATATTGTATGTCTGAACAGCTAGCGAGGCATACAACAGCTGAAAAGTGTAATGATTCTAACTGCTTCACCTTGTCAGTGGTAAGTGAAATAATTCTAGCTACACATAGATAAATCCACTTCATAACTTTTCATTTATTCCTTTTTTTTCTCTTTTTTTTTTCTTTTTTCTATTTATTGATAAAAGAAATCGTTCCTGTGTCTCTCTTTTTGTTTCCCCACATCATTATGAAATTATTCCCACTGACTTATATAAACTCTGGAATGCTTTCTGATTACCCGAAAAAGGTTGTTGTGTCTGGATACCTTAGGACAAGTAAAAAAAAACCAAAAGATCTGTGAAAATATGTTACACCCTTATTCTTGACAACTCCGGTAGTGCTTGATTCATCTCTGAAATCTGGATGGAAAATTTGGAAGCGTTATGTGGAGCTTCAATCACAAAATCCACCACCTCACACACACACACACACACACACACACACACACACACACACTCACTCACTCATGCACACGCACACACACACATGCTCACACACACTGCTATTCCCCAGACTGTCCTATCACAATGACATGTATATATTTTTTAATCTAAATGAATGTAGTGGTTGCCACACTGTGTCACTGCTGAAAAAAGGCAAGGATTTAAGTTACACAGTGTGTTTACACACACACACACACACACACACACACACAACCTATAGATGGGTAAATCACGCATCCTATAGGTGTACAAAAACAACAACAAAAGAAGGACAGAATTCATTATAAGAATGCCTTGTAATAAAGTCCAGAAAATAGCCATGATATGATGTGTGGTTAGCTTAACTATTAAAAAAAAAAAATGAAAGAAAAATCCCGAAAAATTGCCAAAAATAAATACAACTTTCCAGACCAAAACAAACCAAAAAAAAAAAAAAGTATGGGTGACTGGATCAGCAAGGCAGAGATCAATAAAGGAGGAGGCCAGGCAGAAAAGAAAATGAAAAAGCCAGAAAACAAAGACAGTGAAAAAAAGATGACTTTTTTTAAATTTTTTTATCACATGTGGATATTTGTACAACTGAAAGAGTCCCCCACCCCACCCCCATCCCCAACCCCCCTATCATTCCCACCCCCCTCCCCGCAGAGGCTGGTTGGTCATCACTCAGTACTGACCGCTGTGGGCTGGCTGAAGTCCAGGCGCCGGGGGATGGTGATGCTGACGACCAGACAGGTGGCCGTCACCACAAGCACCACCAGAAGCACCACGTAGGGGTAGTGAGCAAGGATCCTGGCAAACCTGAAAAAGACACCATGAAACCATCACCACATCTTACAGCTATCCATTTCACTTCTTTTTTTTTTTTTTTTTTTCCTTGCTTACTTATTTCATCAACACTCAGTTTATACTTTATATCACAGATTGACATTATAAGTTTACAGTGGGGACAACAGCAAAGTGAGAGCTGCACTGTCAATGGGTTTTTTTTTTCCATTGCAATGGGAAATCATTATCAGCCAGCTTAGTCTTTTGTGAAGGACAATGACTCTCAAACTAGGAGACACAAAATTGCACTGACTCTTAGTGCTGTAACCCTAGGGGCTTGCTGGACTTTGGGAACCATCCCAATTCTGACTGTCCTAAAACCTCTTGGCCAGTAAAGTGGGGATGTAACTTGGGAACGACACTCTCCACTATGATCAAATTCTAGTCCTAGTTGGGACAGCAGTTGCCACCTCTGCTGTTCTGTTGGTCATAGTCGGACATGACTGACTATCATACATACTTCTTTCATCGTCAATCTGCTTGTATCATCTTGGGCTGTTACAAACAGTACAAGCAGACCGATAAAGTAAAAAGTCATTTTGCTAGTGGATATTTTTTCACAAACACACACACACACACACACACACACACAAGCACACACATGTACACATACACACATGGAAAAAGAAAGAGAGGGAAAGACAACGAGTGTAACAGAAGGGAAAAGAAATGGGGGCGGAGGGGGGGGGGTATGGGGACGGTAATGGAGGGGGGGGGTTATGGGGGGGGGGTAATGGGGGGACTGGTAGAGAGAAACAACAGGAGTCAGTAACTCAATTTAAAATATCAGTTCAGTTTTCAGGATCACAACAGATGCAACTGCAAAAAAAAACACAAAAAAACAAAAAAAAAAACTACCTGAAAACAGACACAACTCTACAAGTAGACAACTGCTGCCAATACTAATTTCTTACCGATCAATCATACCGGCCATTACTGGAAGACTCAAGACTTTAGACTTGGGGATTTAAAGATCTTAAGCATTGCCCAGTTTCCCAGTCTGTCCCTGGAATGCATTACACAGCTAGGTGCTACTAAAGCCAGCAACCTGCACAGCATAGGTAAGGCCTCGCTATGTTGTTCTGCTATGTTGTTCTGCGGGCCCAGCCAATGACCAAAATGTATGCAGAAGGAGCAGACAGAGAAACCCCTGCCTCTCCCATGTCTCCGCTGTATCTAGATTTAGCTGCCTACCATTTTCCACCCACAGCAGGTACCCCCTTTACAGCTGGCTGAACAGCAGACCACCCAAACCGCATGCCTTGCCCTATAACTGACCGCCCTCACTCTGTCTGACCTGTCGGTGGGGGTCCCGAAAATCCCTCAATGTCTTCTTTTGCGAAGCAGTCAATTTATTTTCACAGAGACACATGTACTCAGGCTTTACACATGTGCACACGCACACACACATGCACGCACGCACGCACACACACATGTGCGCACAGTCACGCGCACACACACACACACACACACACACACACGTGCTTAAAAGGATACACATACATGCAAAGCCACACAAATACACACCAAAAAGTATAAACACACACACACACACTCACCTCCCCCCCACCTCCCCTCCACACACTGATGTGAAGCACACACACACATCAAGCTCGCTCACATGTGAAAACATACCACTACAGACCTGCATAACTGAACAGAGGAAAGAATATGGGTTGGAAGATAAAACAAGAGGAATGTGTCACATTTTACAGCTTTGAATACATACATGTATGCAGATGTATCCACTTGTGCTCACTAGTAAATCATTCACTGCCCCCACTGGTTTACAAAAGCAAATCAGTTTCAATTGAGTTACACGCTTGCAAAGTAAATACCTGGGAGTGCAGATGTATAGATCTGTGCACTTGTGCATACTTTAAATGCTTAATGTAATTAACAGCATAAAACATGACAACTGTTTAACATTTACACACAAAAAAAAACATATTGGTGAACTGTACTCCACACCAGGCGTGGACACTGGAGCAGCATGCCTTCAGTACTGGTTTATTTAAGACAATGAAATATACTGGCAACATATATATATATATATATATATATATATATATATATATATATATACTGGAACTAGTAGTACTACCGACAAATTCATGAGTTAACCTTGGTAAGTTTTCTTTCTGAGTAAATTTATAACATGTATTCATTACTGACTTCATATATCAGCATGAGCACACACGCATTTCAAACTACCACTGCATATTTATATGTGTGTATTTGTTGAGTGCATGCTGCTGATAGTGAACATAGGAGTGAGTACATGAACCAGTGTGCATCATGCATGCTTGCATATGTGTATTTGTGTGTGTGTGTGTGTCTGTGTGTGTGCTTACATGTGCTTAACCTATAAATAATACATACATTGTGCACAGATTCTGCATGAGTTTCTTAAATGAGTATTAAAAAGTGTGTGTGTTTACATGTGTCTAACATATATATACACACACCATGCACATAGTTTGCATGAGTTTCTTAATTAAATGACTCTCAAAAAGAATCTTCATTCAAATATTTGTTTTTTTTGTCGACTGACACAATGACGGTGTATTGATGTGGGAAGGGAAGGTGTGAGAAACCTTGAGCTGCACACCTGTGTGCATAAAGTGTGTTCAAGCTATGTACTCTGCTGGGGAAGGCAGTACTGAAAGGGCACTGAGTGCACACCTGCATGAACACAACAATCCACAGGTATTATTCGTATCTGAATATGAAAGCAGATCTATACCCAAAAAAAAAAAATTATCTATAGTCTACAGATAAACAGTGCAAGGAGTGCAAACCAATGCAAATTTTCTTCTTTTCTTTCTTTTTACCAAAACCTGCTGTTACATTTTCGCAACAGGTGCACTTTCATAATTCTGCTCACATTCCAATTTCTCTTTTTCTCTTCCCCGGCCTTGGAATCAAAGGGCTCCAATTACAGGTTCCGCATTCATAACCCCCTTTTTTATGCCCCAGAGTCTTGTCACCTGTCAGTCATGCAGTCAGTTCTTCTCAAGTGGTCCCTTCATCTACTGATCTTGTCTTCATCATTTCAGAAACAGCCTCACAGACTGAGGTCCCTACCTCCCTGAACCCCTCCTCACCCCCCACCCCCCCTCACCACCACCCCCTCGCCACCCCCCACCGCCCCTCCTCACACACACACCAACCCCCCACCTCCCTGCCCGTCCCCCCTCCAGACTTCTCCCACATTTTAGAACCGGACTGCCTCCACCGTGAGGGCTAAAAATACCTACCCACTAATTACAGCTGATGTCTTCAATCTGCTGACAAAGCCTCAGTGCCCGGAGCCTTCTGGCTCTGCCAAATGCTTATGGCGGGCGCTCAGTGATAAGTGTTTTCTGTGAGTGGTGAGGTTTTTGGAAGCCTCGCTGCTGGTGGTGGTGAGGAGGAGTGGAAGAGACGGGGAAGTGGTTGGTCGGGAGGTGGTGGTGATGCGCGGGGGCTGGGGGGGTGGGGAGGCGGGAGCAGGGGGGGGGGGGAGGGGGCAGAGACCGCGGTTGCGGTGAAAGATGGGCGGGAGTGTGCGCTTGTTCTGGCTCCGTACCGAGTCTTTGGGGGCGCGCCTGGATGGTGTTGTAAGTGGGTCCTGGCGCAGCACTCCATTCACCACCACCATCACCCTAACCACCCCACCCACCCACCGCCAGAGCCGCCGGCTTCCAATTGATGCCAAAGTGTTCAATCACGAACAGAGTGCACCGGTCCGGCGTTTTTTGGACTGAATGACGGAGAGGGGGTAGGTGTGGAGGAGGAGGAGGAGAGGGGTGGGTGGGATGGGATATGGGGAGCAGGGTGACGGACTTTCCCAACACCACCATCCTAACTCCTATCCGTACACACACACACACACACACACACACACAGACACACACACACGTAACATCAGTGATGAAAGAGATGTCCCTGACATACACCCAACAGGGTATTAAACCATGCATAAAGGTAATCTGTAAGGGCAACAGGTACAAGTCTGCCGGAATAATGAGCCGACTTCTCCAGTAAAACCAAATTCTTCCATCTGTGTCCAATGACACTAAACGCTGCACCTACAAACACACCCAGAGACATTCATGGATCAAGTGAAAGATCTCATGTAATGCTGCAGCCAATTATCCAGACCATCCTTTTACCCTCCAACCCAGTCCTGAATACACTCCCTAAACGAGGGGGGAAAAAAGTCATAGTGTGAAAACACAAAGGTCTACGTATACAGTCCTTTTCAGCACGTATGTTCCCCACAAACATGTGTTTAAAAGAGTGAGTGAGTGAGTGAGTGAGTGAGTGAGTGTGAGTGTGTGTGTGTGTGTGTGTGTGCGTGTGTGTGTGTGCACGCGCACACACACACACACGCCAAGTGTGTGCATGTGTGTGTGTAGAGAAGGGGTAAGGATCAAAGGGGTGGGGGTTCATCTTGGTTTATAATTCTAGGAATAAACTGTGAAATAACCTTCAATGAAACTAAATGAAGCTACCTGCAAAATACTACTCTGTTGGTAAAATCATGAGTACATTTTTTTCTTTCTGTTTCTTTTCATTTTGTTGTAACTGCATATTTTTGTTTGTTTTATTGTCTTTATATTTCATGCATCTAAAAGTTTTATCAAAATGTTGTTCTACGGCTACATTCTTTAACAGACAAAAAAAGATTTCAAATAATTCTTTGTATTTTCATTTTTCAGGTACATAGCTGGGTCTGATTACTGCACTAATGTAAATTTGATTATTCTTGATATGGTAACCTGTGCAGTAGCAGGTATGCAAACACAATAGAATTAGAAAGCCCTTCTTTCAACCAGATTTTGTTTTTACTTCTTGAATCCTTTGAGATTTTCTTTGTTTAAATATATCACTGTACTGGACTGAAGTTACCAGAACCGTTCAAATACTATGTAATTAAGTAATTTACATCATTATCAGTATCAGTAGCTCAAGGAGGCGTCACTGCGTTTGGACAAATCCATATACGCTACACCACATCTGCCAAGCAGATGCCTGACCAGCAGCGTAACCCAACGCGCTTAGTCAGGCCTTGAGAAAAAAAAAAAAAATCATCATTAAATGATTCATACACTTCCTTTTAAAAATAAACTGCTTTTAAACTGATTACTGCATTGCCTTTTACTAAATTCGTACAAAACTTTGTAATCTATAGTCAACAATCCATTAATCATCTCCTTTTTTTTTCTTTTTTTTTTTTACTTTTTTTTTTTTTTTAAATACTCATTTAATGATTTATCTAACTTGTAAGTTTATAAATAAAATCACAATTATATGCAAACTGTCCCTGGAGCAAACTTTTCTCTCTCTTACTCATTCACTGTTCTGCCCCAGGACTGAGCAAATATGTGATCATATATATATACTATATAGACATTACCAACTGAACTTTCGTGGAACAGTGCAGTCTATCATTTAAATTTCTATATATTCACTAATTCAGTATCTAATGAAATGTGTATGCCCAGAGCTGCTTGTTGAGTATTCTACATAAACTCACTCTCTCTCTCTCTCTCTCTCTCTCTCTCTCTCTCTCTCTCTCACATTACATACAGTGCACAGCTGTGTACTGTGTAAATTATGCAGAACAGTGCACCCACATCTAATTCACCACTTTTGCTTTTTGTTTCTTCATACAAATTGTAGTTTAAAAATTAGAATATAACACTGACCACCTTTATTCAGAGTTATTTTATTTTCACGGTGTTCACAGTGCTCAGGCTTGTTCAGCTTTGTTGAATACATGTGTAAACTTCTCCAGCATGATACTTGGGTCTCAAGTCTTGTTGCCAGCCTTCAGAAAGGCGTGAGTAATTGACTCCCAGTTTGGAACAGAGAGCATCCAGGTGGAAAATGAAGAGACAGGCAATGGAGAGAGAAGAGAGAAGCAGGTTCTTTGGACAACAAATCTGACATGCCTCAGCCTTCCTGACAAGACATGATAAAAGCAGGTCTTCAGCTCAGCGCTTCCTTTTATCATGTATACAAGCACATGTCTCTTTTTTTTCTTTCTTTTTTTTTGTGTGTGTGTGGAAGAAGGGGTGGGGGGTGTCTTTATTGGGTTTTTTTTTTTCTTTTTTTATGCAGCATTTGGTAGACTCAAGCCTGATCAGCATGGTGGGTCTATCATTCCATGTAGGTCAGGCATCTGTCCTTTTTTATTTTTATAATTATATATATATTGCATATGTACATATATCATAGCTGCTTTGACACTGAAACTGAGCCAAAACATTCAGAATAAATATATTATATGAAACAGAACTGTTTTGTTTGTGTAAAATATGGTAAATCATGTTCAGAGACCAACTTATATTTTTCTAATTATTAATCTTAATTATTCTGATCGAGTAAATGAATAAGTAAGTAGAACAATCAAAACAAAACTAAGTAAATAAATAACACCATCAACCCCAATTTTTAACTCCAAGTGAGGTGGTTCCGCAGATATTTAATTTATTTCCAGGCTAAAACCGGTTGACATGCCAGCTAAACATTCCTAATATATGTTCAGTCTCCCATTCTACACAAAATTTCTGAGGGTTTTTTTATGGTCAGAAAAAAACACAACCATTTCACCAATTTCCAGTCTTAATTCTCACAAATATACACAGACTGCATTCTGAAGGCCAGGTGGCAAAAAATATTTTCAAAACACACACACACAAACACACACACACAGTCACACAAACACACACACACACACACACTACAACAACAACAACAAAGTATCCCCCCAAAAATCTTGGCAGTGAACAGGCCTTGAATGAGGCCTCAAGCACCACAAGTTCCAAGTTCAAGCCCCCCAGCCCCACCCCACCCCCAGAAATACAAATAGCTATGAAAGCTTAATAAGTTAATAATATATCAAAGTCTACAAACTGACTGACAAACTCAAATGACTGGCAGATAAATACATATATCATTACATTATTGTTAATTAGTTTGACACTCTGAATAAGATTTTATACTGGCACTCACTTCAAGCAATTTGAATACTAGCTGAAGCTAATTCACATTATTAATACTTTTTAACTGAGTTCACATTGCCAAGTCTTAGAATTTTCATCACACACACACACACACACACACACACGCACACAGAGAGAGAGAGAGAGATAGCTGGGTTTGTTTGGGGGGGGTCTGCCCAGTTTACACTCCCTGTACTACATCAGGTGTGGTTTTTTTTCATTTTTGTTTTTTATACTTATAGTCATATGTACATTTTCTGGCACTCACAGTCACTGCACAAAGTGTCTGCTGCCAGTTTGGGAGTGGAGTGGAGTGAACTGAGTACTCAGTGACATGCACTACAACTGCAGGGTTTCACTGCTTCATTCTATTGTGTTGATGGTGGTGGTGGTGTTATTTTAAATTATGGACAAACATATTCATTTATGTGGGAAGTGATATTGAATAACAGCAGTTTTGTTTTACACACACACACACACACATGAAATAAAAAAAATATTCAAGCATGCATGGAAATAAGACTACAGTTAAGGGGAGTGGGGGCGGTGGGGGCTAAACAATGAAAGAGCACCTACTTGTAAATTCAACATTTGGACAAAACCTGTTCTTTTCATGGGTATACTGAAAACTGCATTATGCTATTTCGAGGCTGTTAAATATCTTTAGAAAGAAAATGAAAGGAAAAGTAAACAATTAGGACTCTTACCCCATTTTGTCAAACTGAACTACACACCACAGTCGAAACAGGCAGTCAGTCAGTGAGTGACCGATTCCGAAATCTCCCAACTTGTGGATGTAGGTTTGTTACAATCTTTTTTTTCCATTTGTGTTGACACATGTATCTAACAATATAACATATTTTCGAATATCTCACTCTTTTGGACTATTCCACTCATAAGTGCAGCGAACAGTACGAGTTCAGCTCAGGT
>NC_134879.1:15717954-15720454 GCF_041734735.1 Babylonia areolata
ACCTTACAAAGCCGTAACTCTCGTGGTATGCCTTTGTGTCTCCCTGTTTCTATTTCCAGCTTATGATTACTACTTCGAAATCTGAAGAAGCTGATAACATAATTATCAGGCATTTGACATATATTTTTCTCTACCAAATCCACTTTTGAAATTTCGATAAAACAAACATTTACTACTCGCCTCTAGACACACACACACACACACACACACACACACACACAAACACACACACACACGCACACACACACACACACACACACACACACACACACACACACACACACACTCACACTCACACACATCAAACAACAAACAAACAACTTGAAAACAGCAAAATAAAATGATATTTGACTGTTGCACTCAATAATTATTTCACCGAAAAAGAACGTCATCGGCAAGTGTGGGAACAGATACCTCATTTCACGAATAAGTGATATTACTTTAAAATGTTATTACGCGAGTGACAGGTTCTAAGTATGCTATAAGTTGTGCTTGTTGTTGATTGCTCGTGTGTTGCGCTGTCTGGGCACATCATTTTCCGAATAAAAATATATGGGTTTTTTTGTTTGTTTTTTGGGGGGTTTTTTGTTTGTGTGTGTGTGTGTGTGTGTGTGTGTGTGTGTGTGTGTGTGTGTGTGTGTGTGTGTGTGTGTGTGTGTGTGTGTGTGTGTGTGTGTGTGTGTGTGTTTTAATTAAAGCCAAATGTGTGAAAAGAAACGAAACTTGAAATAAAATTCCACCCAGTGAAAATATTATAGATTACATTATGAATTCAGACGATGAAAACTGTTCACGGAGGCAGACTGTCAAATTCTGAAGCGACTAAAAAAAAATTTTTAATAGTTGTTGCTGTTGCTGATTGCGCGCGCGCGCACACACACACACACACACACACACACACACACACACACACACACACAGACACACACACACACACACACACACACACACACACACACACACACACACACACACACACACACACACACACACGTGGGTAATCAGCGCTTTCTTGCAGAATGTCGAGTTTCTCTTTTGAGTAAGTATGATAAAGCTGCAGAACATAAAGAAATAGAGAACATAGGTTCATTATCCACATGTCATTAAAAGAATTTTTATGTTCTGCGATTCATAAACCCACCGAAAAAACAACATAATAATAAGGGAGGGGTAGGGAGGGGGAGGATTAGGGGGTATATTTGAAATATATTTCTGATTCAACCTGATATTTATTGGAGTGGGGGAAAAAAAAGTTCATCTGATCTTTTCCCCATCGTTTATGTTCTATTTTTGTCTCCCAATTAAACCCTCTCCCCAGTTCATGCACCCTTTCTTGTTTTTCTCTTCAGTTCCTTATCGATTTCGTTTTCTCTTCCAATCTAATGATAATAATAATGAAGTTAGAGTGAAGAGTTCTTTTATAATGCGATTCTCTAATCGGTTCAAATTTGCAATGCGTGATTATACCTACTTTCAAAAGAAAAGTCACCATGAAAATAACGCATGCCGTGAAGTATATTCAAACATAATTAACACATACAGATAAAACACAATTTTAAACATGATCACTTGCACACCCACACACACTGCAGATTTACACTTATTCTCTCTCTCTCTCTCTCTCTCTCTCTCTCTCTCTCTCTCTGTGTGTGGGGGGGGGAGGGGGGTCATAATTCCCAGGACTGAAGAGAGAGAGAGAGAGAGAGAGAGAGAGAGAGAGAGAGAGAGAGAGAGAGAGAGAGAGAGAGAGAGAGAGAGAATTGCCTAAATTTTTGTAGTTCCGGAAATTAAAGTTTTGGATTTCTGCAAACGTTTCTTTAATTGTGTGGGTTTTGTAATTTTATCAGTTTATTCATTTATCTATTTATTCATTTATTTACCTATTCATTCATTTTATGTATTCATCTATTTATCTATTTATTCTTCATTCAAGTCCACGATAAGTCGTCTTTTTTTTCCATTGCCACGAAGAAGATTGCGATGGCAACTTATTCCATACTTCTAAAGATAAGTGTTGACGATGACTTTAGGATCGAAGGCAAGTACAAAAATAATAAATCAAGACAAATACAAAATGTAAGTACGAAACGTGGAAATGCAAGCGCCGGTATGGATCTGACAGTTTTCAGTCATTACAACATTTCTCTCTTTTTTTCTTTTCTTTACTTTTTTTTTTGACTCACTTGTGTAAACAAAGTGAGTCTATGTTTTAACCCGGTGTTCGGTTGTCTGTGTGTGTGTGTGTGTGTGTGTGTGTGTGTGTGTGTGTGTGTGTGTGTCTGTCTGTCTGTCTGTCTGTGTCTCTGTGTGTGTGTGTCTGTGGTAAACTTAAACATTGACATTTTCTCTGCAAATACTTTGTCAGTTGACACCAAATTTGGCATAAAAATAGGAAAAATTCAGTTCTTTCCAGTCATCTTGTTTAAAACAATATTGCACCTCTGGGATGGGCAAAAAAAAAAATTAAAAAGAAGCCTAATTACATGCAAACTGCATTTAC
>NC_134879.1:15725454-15727954 GCF_041734735.1 Babylonia areolata
AGAAAAAAAAAGAAAAAAAAAGGGGGAAAAAAAAACGAATCCAGAGTATATTTTAAGTAATCTCATCAACGTCCACCTTCATCAACCGAGTTATTTTGCGAGTAAGATCACGAAGCTTTGGTTCCGGCGAAACGGCAGTGCTTTCTTTTGGCTGCAATCAGATAGCGTAGTCCCTTGTGAAGGACACAAGGTGAAGCTGAACATCCTTTGATTATTTTATTTTATTTTATTTCATTTTATGTCGTTCTCGTGGTTGCTGTTATCTTTGCCTTGCCTCCTTTCTTGTTGTTTTGGTCCCACTCATTTGCACTTCAGTGATTTGTTTTCCACATCAAGCCAATTCTTTTTTCACTGCACCTTTCCGTTTCTGTGTACTCCTGGGCAAAAAAAAAAAAAAAAAAAAAAAGCTCTTCGGAGACACAGAGTTGCATGACAGCTGGTACGAATTACTGCAATGGAATCCAGCTGCAGGAGATACAATGTTTTTCATGATGCTTTTTTGTTTGATGGCTTGTTTTCTGTGTATGTAAAATAAACACACACAACAAAAAAAAACATAATCTGTTCAATGTTAAATAGTGTTGCTTTTTTATCATGATACTTTTTTTGTTTGATGGCGAATAAACACACACAAAAAAAACATAATCTGTTCAATGTTAAATAGTGTTGTTTTTATCATGATACTTTTTTTGTTTGATGGCTTTTTTCCTTTCACGAAAAACAAACAGAAAACAATAATTCGTTCAATGTTAAGTAGTGTTTTTTCAGTATACTTTTTTGTCTGATTGCTTGTTTTCCTAAAACGTAAAATAAACAGAAAACAATAATCAGTTCAATATTAAGTTGTGGGTTGTTGTTGTTGTTGTTGTTGTTTTTTCAGTATAGTTTTTTTGTTTGATAGCTTGTTTTCTTAAAACGCGGAATAAACAGAAAAAAAAATAATCAGTTTAATATCAAATAGGGTTGGGGTTTTTTTTCATGATACTTTTTTGTTTGATTGTTTGTTTTCTGTACACGTAAGAAAACAATAATCTGTTCAATGTTCAGCAGTTGTTGTTTTTCTTTTTTCTTCTTCCCCTAAACTGTTTCCATTGCATGTTTGCAAAATGTAATTGAATGCTTTCGTTTTACTTTTGTATTTGTTCCTTTGTGGCGTGCGTAGTGTTTGTGGAATGGCGAGATGTGGCGAGGGGAGATGCTTTCGATCTGAGGTGCTGTCCAGACATTGGCAGTGGTGGGCCCCACTAGTGCTAGCGCACGTCTGCCTGGGCAGCGAGATAATCTGAGCGCACGGGATCTAATCCCACATTCGCTAGTATTTTGTCCCCCCACCCCCACCCCCCCACTCCCCCCACTCCCCCACCAGGCCTTGAGCGGCGGTGGTCTGGACATTAGTCATTCGAATGAGACGAAAATCCGTGTGCAGCATGCACTCAGCGCACGTAAAATAACCCACAGCAACAAAAGGGTTGTTCCTGGCAAAATGATGTAGAAAACCCACTTTGATATGAAAACGAAGACACTTGCAGGTAGGAAAAAAAAAGAGGTGTGTGTGTGGAGTGGGTGGGTGGGAGGAGGTAGGGGGTGTGGAGGGGTGGATCGGGGTGGGGGGGGGGGAGGAAAGAATGGCGCTGCACTATAGCGATGCACCCTCCCTGAGAGCGGCCGGGATTTCATATAGAAAAATTTGTTGTGACAATGAGTACAATACAATGCAATGCATTACAATACAGTACAACACAACACAATACAACACATTACAATACAACACAATACAATTTTCCCCTCCTCTGTCTACCAACTGTTGTCACACTGCCAACTTAGCCAGCACACCTCGAAAATCTGTCGCGGTTTCTTAGCATCCGTTCCTTCTCTCTCTCTCTCTCTCTCTCTCTCTCTCTCTCTCTCTCTCTCTCTCACACACACACACACACACACACACACACACACACACACACACACACACACACACACATCCTTCCAGGAACCCCCTCAAAAACCAGACAACGGTCAGAGGGCAAGATGGTGGCGCAGAGTTCGAAACAGAGGTATAGAGTATTATTACCCAGCTTCAGACCAACGGAAAAATGTTCTCTCACCCTCCCTTCCCTGAAACTGAAAGTATACAGGCCTAAGTAACTCCATTGCGAAAAAAAAAGGCACAAAAGAAAGCAAGATAGAAAGGGAAAAGAAAAAGCTCCAACTTCAGTTTCAATTTCTCAAGGAGGCGTCACTGCGTTCGGACAAATCCAAAATACGCTGCACCACATCTGCTAGGCAGATGCCTGACCTGCAGCATAACCTAACGCGCTTAGTCAGGCCCTGAGTGCATGCATAATATATAGTTGTTTACCTATCAGAGTGAATTATTGCTTCATATTTTTTGCCAGAAGACAACACTCTCGTTGCCAAGGGTTCTATTAATTTTCCAGTGCGCCAAGTGCGCGCTGCACACACGACACGCGGGACCTCGGTTTATCGTCTCATCCGAATGACTAGA
>NC_134879.1:15737954-15745454 GCF_041734735.1 Babylonia areolata
TGCGTTTCACTTTACTTGTTCTCTTGGTAATCTGGGAAAACTCCTGAGAGGAACAGGCTTCAGAGACTTTCAAAGACTCGCCAAGTGCAAAGGAACTCTCCAAGGGCGCAAATGTGCAACACGCACTTGGCGTACTGAAAAAGAACCCACGGCAACGAGAGTGTTGTTCCCTGGCAAAATTTTGAAGAAGAAATCCACTATGATAGTTACGCAGTTAGATAGATAGACAGATAGATAGGTGTGTGTGTGTGTGTGTGTGTGTGTGTGTGTGTGTGTGTGTGTGTGTGTGTGTGTGTATGCATTCAAGGCCGGACTACGTGTTGGGTTACGCTGCTGGTCAGGCATCTGCCCAGTTGATCTGGTGTAGTAGTGTATATGGATTTTTCCGAGCCCAGTGACGCTTCCTTGTAAAAACTGAAATTAAAACTGAAACAAAGACACTATACTTAACTCAATACTGGAGGTTTTAACACCGATTTTTGGCGATCCAGTCACTCACTACAGAAAATAAACAAATAAATAAATGAATAAAATAAAGGAGTGAACAAATAAATAAATGAATAATAAATAAACGAATAAATAAATAAATAAACAAACAAATAAATAAATTTACAGGCCCTACAACTGCTTGCCGAGTGCATTCGCAGCAGACTTGAAACAAACCATTCTCGCGTTTCCACTCGCAGAGTTAGCTGTAAGGGAAAATGTCAGTGGAACCTAAATGTCACGGCCACACGCTGTGTACTCCCAGTAATTACATACAGAAGGTCAGGGCGTAAGGCGGGAAGAAGCCAGTGGGTGTGCGAGGGGGGGGGGGGGGGGGGGGGGGAAGGGGGGGGGGTAACTAACTGTTTACTGGCGGCGTTCATAAACACACGCACGCTTCCACACGGACATTGCAGAATTGTGCAACATCGTTAGTGCCTCCAAACCGCACGATAACGCCTATTATTTTCATAGGTCATACAATTCCCCCTCACGCACGCACGCACGCACGCAAGTACACACACACACACACACACACACACACACACACACACACGCATGCACTCTCTCTCTCTCTCTCAAACACACACACACACACACACACACACACACACACACACACACACACACACACGTGTCTATGCACGTCCTGCAAATTTAAAGATTGGTGTAAAAAATAGTTTCGAATCAAATCAAATTATGGTGCTTACAGCCTCGCCGACTACTAAGGCCATCTCAAGGTTACCACCACGTTAGCACCTACTTCAAGTCAAGGGTTAAAAAAAAAAGTACAATAAAAACTAGTCACCGCTTTAAGCTTTCCACTCATAGTTTAAAAACCTTCCATTGTTTAAAACCTTCAAATCTGATTAAAAGTGTTCACTTGTTTCAAGAAGTCCATCAGTATGCACGAAGAGACATCACGAAACAAAGTCTTCACAGAATCCGCCGTGTAATGTCTAATGGTTTGGTATCGTATTTAGGCAGTGTAGAGCAAGAAAAGTGTGGCGGATAGGACATTCTCCCGAAGAGCCCCTGTGTTAAGCATGATCTCATCTGATAGGCAGCTATTAATAGTGACAGGCCCAACCAGATTGACATAAGCTTACATTTGGGCCAACAGCAAAGTGAGGGTTGTATGATCAATGGTTTCTCCACTGCAATGGGAAATCATTCACAGCTTAGTCTACTGTGAAGGGCTATAACTCACAAACTAGGAGGTACGATTGCACTGGCTCTTAGTGCTGCAGACTTGGGGGGCAAGTTGGCCTATGGGAACCAACCCAACACCGACTGTCCTGAAACCCTCTTGGCCGAGAGAGAAGGGGCGTAACTTGGGCAAGACACTCTTCACGAAAGTCAAATTCTAGCCCAGAAAGTTGGGACAGCAGTTGCCTCCTCTGCTGTTCTGATGGTCATAGTCGGACACAACTGACTATCGTTCAATTGTGACAGACTGTGGTCGGCCTCTTAGGGAATGACGGATTCAAAGATCGACATTTTAATTTACACTCAGTTCTATCAAACGTTGAGAAGAACGATGGAGAAAAATGAGTTCAATGGTATTAACATACCAGAATAATTCACAACTAAAATGCTAACGTAAGTCTGATATTTTGTATGTCAGTGCTGAAAAATGATGTTAAAAGGTGTCAGAGAGGCATCTTCAACGCCCTTGTCAGTTACTGTTGTCGTGGTTGTCAAACTGGAGGTTCTATGCGCACGATGTAAAAGTTCAATGTCAATGTTTACATTATTCAGGTTATTCTGACCTGTGTATCTAAAACACATAAAACCATAAATTGTCTGTGTGTGTGTGTGTGTGTGTGTGTGTGTGTGTGTGTGTGACAGTTATAACGATGCCGCAGCGCTGCATATCAAAGTCACAATCATTTTTTTGTCCACACTGAAAGCCAGCATTTTGCAAATCCAATACATACACTGGAGTTCTCCGGCTTCTGGGATGGTGGCACGTGACAACAGACACATCGTTCAACACCCACCATCTCCATTAAAAAAAAATCCGGCTGCTATGGACACTAAGCTCTCGTTTAGTAAGTATTGATTATTTTCTCCGCGTGTGCATCAAAGGCAGTATCAGCGGACAGTACTACTACCCAACGAGGGTTGTCTTCACTGCAAAGCCAACTCCAGCCTCACGTCTCTCTTCAGGTCCGCGACCACTCCAAAAGAAGGTGTAGCCTGCGCCTCGCTCACAGAGTTCGCCTTCTTCTGCCAGTCTGGTCTCACTCAAGGCAGCGATGTCGATGTTGTAACTGGCTAGTTCACTCGCAATGAGTGCTGTGCGTCTCTGTGGTCTGTCCGAGTCGCCTCTGTCCAGAAGCGTACGCACGTTCCATGTGGCAATGGTCAATAAAGTGCTCCTTGTTTTCTTCGTTCTTTCCTTTGTGTCGACCGCTTGAGTAGGGTCCCCGTCAGCCGCGGTATGCTGACTAGGGTGGTGTGGAGCAGGCAATGTTTAGGGCACCTTTTCTAGCCCCTTCTTCATGCCATGGAGGTGAGCAGTGCTGTCCTGAAGAGGGCTGCTCAGTCGCTCAGGGGGCTGCCGATCTCCACCGCTGCTCCAGTCGGTGAAAAACGCCCATGTGCAGGTCCGCAGCTACGACTGCCAGTGTACCCACACCTGTTGCTTCGTCGCTCGCCTGTCGCCACAGGGCTTGGGGAAAATGATGGTATGGGATGAAGGATGACTGATGACTTGCGCGATGACTTTGTTTATGGTGAGGAGGAGTTACGCACCGTCGACCTCACTCTCTTGTCCGAGACCGCCTGTATACAGTGGTAAGACGAGGTCAAGACGATTGGAGATGGAAACGGATGCAGTGGATGACCAGGATGTCATTATTATGTGCCTCATCTTGCCATCAGCACTCCACAGTGCTCTGCTGCAACCGCCTTCCTCTCCGTTGAAACATGAAGGTTTCCTCCGCAGAGTCCGCTGGTTCCAGTCTTCACATGCTTGGGTTGACAAGCCCTAACTCACCGAGGGTTTGAGACCCGTCGGCTACCCTCACCTAATTTAGCTAGCCTGTCAAAGCCGTTGCCCGGGGGTTGGGCGTTGCCGCATGCTAGCAGCTTCTAGGACCTATAAGTGAGAGCTTGGTGCCGGTGGGGACCAACAGAGGACGAACCACTCCCGGAAGAGCGTGACAAGCCCCCCCATCTAGAGGTACTACCCCTCCCGTGCACCCCCTAACCCCTGGCCCCCCGAAAGGAGTGAACGATCGCCTGATGACGATGAAACTCCCTTTATGCAACGGGAAGAAGTTTACTACCATTGTCAGCGCCTACGCACCCACCATGACCAACCCGGATGAGATCAAGGACAAGTTCTACGAGGACCTGAACGCTGTGATCACCACTGTTCCCAACGCAGACAAACTCATCATTCTTGGTGACTTTAACGCGAGAGTTGGCTGTGACAGCACCTCCTGGGAAGGCGTGATTGGGAAGCATGGGGCCGGTAACTGTAACAGCAATAGTCAACTACTTCTCCAGACATGTGCCGAGCACGACCTTCCTATCACAAACACCGTCTTCTGCCTCCCTACCCGTAACAGGATCTCATGGATACATCCTCGGTCTGGGCATTGGCATCTCATCGACTTTGTCATCGTCAGGAAGAGGAACAGGCTGGACGTACGAGTCACGAGGGCCATGTGCGGCGCCGAGTGCTGGACAGACCACCGCCTTATCGTCTCCAAACTCAACCTCCGCATCCAGCCCAAGAGACGGCCTCAAAGGCATGAAAGCACCCAAACACCTGAATGTCAACAAACTGGAGCTATGCAACATCAAACAGAGCTTTGCTGACACCCTGGAGGAACGCCTTGAGTCCACCGTGCTGGACAACCAGAATGTGGAGGCAGCATGGGGCGCACTGCATGAGACGGTGTACGACACTGCCATGGAGTGCCTGGGGCCTTCTGCCAGGAAGCACAAAGACTGGTTTGATGAGAACTGCACTGAGATCAAGCAGCTGCTGGAAGACAAACGCCAAGCCTACAGAGCCCACATTGAAGTTCCCAAGTCACAGTCAAAGACAGACATACTGAAGAGCGCACGCAGCACCATCCAGCTGAAACTGCGGCAGATGCAGGATTCCTGGTTGAGCAACAAAGCTGATGAGATCCAGGGCTTTGCAGACAGGAACGACATGAAGAACTTCTATAACGGCCTGAAAGAAGTCTACGGTCCCACCACCTCTGGATCTGCTCCACTCCTCAGTGCTGATGGTTCTACCCTAATCACTGACAAGGACAGGATCCTTGAGAGATGGGCTGAACACTTTGACAGCGTACTGAACCGCCCTTCCACCATCAGTGATGAAGCCATCGACCGACTCCCTCAGTGAGTCGTTGGATGCCATTCCAACTATGGAGGAGACCCAGAAAGCTATCCGTCTGCTATCCAATGGCAAAGCCCATGGCTCAGACTCCATTCCAGCTGAGGTCTACAAAGAAGGTGGTATGGCGCTGACTGAGAAGCTTCATCAGCTATTCCAGCTCATTTGGCAGTATGAGGCAGTTCCACAGGACTTCAAAGACGCTTCCATCATACACCTGTACAAGCGCAAAGGAAATCGTCAGGCCTGTGACAACCATCGTGGAATATCCATGCTGTCCGTCGCAGGCAAGACTCTGGCCAGAGTGCTACTCAACCGTCTCATAGCGCACCTTGAGCAAGGTCTCCTACCAGAGAGCCAGTGTGGCTTCCGGAAAGAAAGCGGGACTATCGACATGGTGTTTGCTGCCAGGCAGCTCCAGGAGAAGTGTCAGGAACAGAACGCCGATCTTTACTCCACCTATGTCGATCTGACCAAGGCCTTCGATACTGTTAGCAGAGATGGCCTTTGGAGAATCATGGCGAAGTACGGATGTCCCAGAAAGTTCATCACTATCATACGGCAACTACACGATGGGATGCTGGCCCGAGTCCAAGACAACGGAGAGACTTCAGAACCATTTCCTGTCTCCAACGGAGTCAAGCGAAGGTGTGTTCTTGCCCCCACCCTGTTCAGTCTCATGTTTTCAGCCATGCTGACAGATGCCTTCAGAGACGCTGACGTAGGCATTGGCATCAGGTACCGCACAGATGGCTCACTCTTCAACCTCAGGAGGCTTCAAGCAAAAACCAAGGTGAGGACAGATACCGTCAACGACTTCCTGTTTGCTGATGACTGCGCTCTCAATGCTGCCTCTGAAGCTGACATGCAACACAGCATCGACAAGTTCTCTGCTGCCTGTGACAACTTTGGCCTCAAAATCAGCACAAAGAAGACAGGTGATGCACCAGCCAGCTCCAGGAAAGCCTTACGTTGAACCAAATGTCTTCATCAACGGGCAACGACTGAATGCGGTGGACAAGTTCACATACCTGGGCAGTACACTGTCTCGCACAGTTGTCATCGACGACGATGTGAATGCCAGACTCGCCAAAGCCAGCGCTGCCTTCGGCAGACTCCATAAGAACGTTTGGAACAAACGGGAGAGGCATCACCCTGGAGACGAAGCTCAAAGTATACAAGGCCATAGTTCTCACCACACTGCTCTATGGATGTGAATCATGGACGGTCTACAAACGCCACGCCAAAAAGCTGAACCACTTCCACACCACCAGCCTCAGAAAACTTCTCGGCATAAAGTGGCAAGAGAAGATTCCTGACACAGAGGTGCTCACTCGTGCAAACTTGCCCAGCATCTACACCATCTTGATGTAGGCCCAGCTGCGCTGGGCAGGCCATGTAGTTCGCATGCCAAACCACCGGCTCCCCAAGAAACTGCTGTACGGCGAACTCCAACATGACAAGCGCTCCCATGGAGGCCACAAGAAACGCTTCAAAGACACTCTGAAAGCTTCTCTGAAGGCTTTCAACATCAGCCACGACACGTGGGAACTGAATGCAACGGACAGACCAAAGTGGTGTTCAGCTGTCCACAAAGACGCCAAATCCTGTGAGGCCAACATAATCGCTGCAGCAGAGCAACGCAGACATGCCAGGAAAAGTAGTGCCAGCAAGTCCCCGACAGCCGCCACCATCGCCTGTCCACACTGCGTCAGAACCTTCCGGGCGCGGATTGGCCTGACCAGTCATCTGCGCACCCACAAAGCCCAACTCACCCACCCCCAGGATGACTAGATGGTCCTCGTCGATCCCGATGGACGAACCACACACTACTACTTCTTCTTCTTCTTCTACTACTACTACTACTACTACTACTACTACTACTACTACTACTACTACTGCTGCTGCTGCTGCTGCTGCTGCTGCTACTACTACTACTACTACTACTACTACTACTACGCTTACTGATCAACCAGAATTACAACCAAAGACTACTCCTACTATTACTATTACCGCTGCTGCTGATGTTGATGATGCTCAGTACAACTACTACTACTGCTATGGTTGTTGTTGCTGTTGCTGCTGCTACAACTGCCACTACTACTACTCCAACACTACTGCTGCTGCTGCTGCTGCTGCTGCTACTACTACTACTACTACTACTACTACTACTGTCAAACAAGGAAATCAACTGGTTAAAGCAACCAGCCACATGCCCACACTTACGTGCCAACAGCAGCAGCACCACCACCACCACCAGAAGCAGTAGAGGAACCGAGAGAGCCCAAAGCTGTGCTCTGCCTGGCACGGATGGAAATGCAATAGTCTGAGAGATGGAAGGAAGAGAATGGGCAAATGATAGTGGTGGGTTTAGATGGGGGGGGCGGGGGGGGGGGGGGGAGTAGACAGAGATCTGAGGGACGATCTATTCTGCATCCAGTTGTGTGTGTGTGTGTGTGTGGCGGTCTCTGATAAGGGTTGACGTGATCTTCGAGCAGTTTGACTCGTCATGAAATCGAAACGGATGGAAGTGTGTGTGTGTGTGTGTGTGTGTGTGTGTGTGTGCGTGCGTGCGTGCGTGCGTGTGTGTGTGTGTGTGTGTGTGTGTGTGTGTGTGTGTGTGTGTGTGTGTGTGTGCATGCTGTGAG
>NC_134879.1:15750454-15761762 GCF_041734735.1 Babylonia areolata
GATCTGAAATAATTTTGTTATATCAGTCTGTAAGTTCCGTTATTCTTACCTGGCGTGTTTCACTGACATAGGATTGAACCTTGGGTTTCAGGTCTGCGAACGGTACTGTGGTGCGAGACAAGTTTCTGATTTATGGCACTCTTGGCTATTTGATCAACGGCTCCGGATGCCTACGTGAGCAGGAATCGAGGACAGTATTTTATATATGGCTTCTCTCCACCTGTGTCACGGTGTTTCATGTTTCGCATGTTTGCATTACCTTTCACTACGTCTTGTCCTATTGCAGAGCTTCTTTTGTGCGTGTATAGCTTTCGACGCCAAACATTTCACCCCAATATTCCCTTTCTCTGAAAAATAAAGAAAGAAAGATTAATTCAGAAGAGAGAGTTGTAAATTATTGTGTTGTCTTTCTATCGTTTATGCACGAGACAACAATGTAAGTTTACGTACAAAAAGTTATTTTCTTATCATTAACAAATAAAGCATACCCCCATCCTCCCATTATAGAATCATCAGTGTAGCTTTACTCAGCAGATCCAGAGCATACATATTAAAGCCTTCAGTGGACCAATATAAACCAACCACAGGAAATAAAGCCCTGACAGAAAGGAAACTCATTTTAGTCGCTATCCTTACAGAGGCATATCCATAATGTGTATGCCAGCTGTATCTCAGGTACTCGTTTGTGTTCAAGGTCCCACGACGTTCCCTACTTCTTATTTGTCCTACATATTGGGGTGTAGCGTATGAGGATCATTTCGCACGCTTCGACACATCCTTGAAACTGAAACAGAAACTGCCCTGCAGCCGATGTGTTCCTGACGTGGGACATTGGAACTGTGTGTGTGTGAATGTGTGAGAGAGAGAGAGAGAGAGAGAGAGAGAGACAGAGAGACAGAGAGAGGGACAGAGACAGAAAGACAGAGAGAAACAGAAACAGATACAGATAGAATGAGAGAAATTTCTCACAGTGATGTGTTTGTGTGTCAAAACATTCACACAGGGCCTGGAACACGTAATATTTGGGACATTTAGCACGTGCGACACGAAGAACCCTAGACACATTACACGAGGAACACACAGTGATCAAATCAAAGGACAGGTGATCTGGGACACCTGTGACCTGGAAGACACAGAACATACGGGATATGGAATAACAGGACTAGAAACAGATGAGCCGGGGGGATATTTACGGCTACGGGAGCTAGCAGGAATACACAGGACCCCCCCCCCCCCCCTCCCCACCCACCCACCCCAAAAAAAGGTACAATTAAAACCAGGGGTATTCTAGGGGATGACCTAGTGGTAATGTGCTCGACAAAGGAAGTTCGGTTCCACTGGTTCTCATAGTGCGCGCTGGGATTTTTACCCCCCACCCCCCTCACCTTCTATCCACATCCACTTGACATCGAGTGGTGCTCTGAGTACTGGTTGTCAGGACGATACGATAGATCTTCTTCTTTCTTCTTCTTCTGCGTTCGTGGGCTGTAACTCCCACGTTCACTCGTATGCACACGAGTGGGCTTTTACGTGTATGACCGTTTTTACCCCGCCATGTAGGCAGCCATACTCCGTTTTCGGGGGTGATACGATAGATCGAGGTCCCGTGTTCTATTTAGCTCACATAAAATAACCAACAGCAACACAAGGCTTGCCCCTGGCAAACTTTTGTAGTTTTGCACACAATTAATCAATTCAAAACACACACACACACACACACACACACACACACACACACACTGCTCTTCTCTAGCTTAAGCTTTTTATTCCATGGCATGTCAATGGACCCACTGGATACAAACTGCCGGACATCTTTCACATGTGCGTGTGCTCACAATGATAAGATGGCCCAGGCGCAAGCATTAATATTGCCTCTCATAATAAAACCGATGAAAAAAATACAGTTGATTACACATCTGAAGAGAGTTTTGCGATGTTATGAATGAATATTTGTGCTTGATAACAACCACTTTTGGTGCAATGCATAAATATATTTTTCCCCCAAAAAAATGTAGTTATATTGATGGTACTTCTTAACTGCATCACTTTATTTAATCACCGATATATATATATATATATATATATATATATATATATATATATATATATATGACGATAAATAACCCCCGCCACTGGGTTTTTCTGTCACTGGGTTTTTCTGGGGTTTTTTTGTTTTGTTTTTTATAATGTGAAACTGATTTAATTCAGGTACTGAACTGGAAAATTTGGTTGATTCGTTTCCACAATTTCCGATCTTATGTTACTTTTACAATAAACATTTTTCATGTTCGTTATTTTTGCACAGAACGTTTTACATTTTACTTTGGTTTCTTGAAGTAATTACGAACCAACGTGATCTTGCGATTTCCATGGGATACATACTTATGGATATTTCAAGTGTTACAAAATCAATGTATATAGAAAAAATTTGCCTTAAACCTTCCGTTTCATCACAGACCGACCATAGTAAGAATAACTGCGGATCAGGAACGTGAATGAATATCCGGATGAGACACACGACACGCTGGCTGTGAATGAACATTAAAAAGAATTCAATGGAAAAGGAACGAAGCTAAATTTGTGGCACCTCTGTAGCGCTTAAGCAATTTTTTTTTTAATTATCAAAGACCAGTCAAGCATTTCGCAATTGATGTGCCGATGTGCCGGCTATAATCTAAAAGAAAGTATGCATAAATAAAATAAAGAAAATACCAAAACCAGGGGAAAGGATAATAATGTCGAAGACGACGACGACGATGATGATAATAATAATAATAATAATAATAATAAAGACATATACAATGTATACTGACAGTCATGATTCATCCCCCCAACGCCCACCAACGCCCCCCACCCCAGCCCCCAACCCCCCAAAAAAGACGAATACATTCAGGAACAACACAAAGAACAGAACAAAACACGAGGCTTCAAGATAAATGTCAGCAAAAAAATTTAATTAAATAAATAATTAAATGAATAAATAAAAACCTAATCGCTCGTGCACGGAACGGCACGTCCACATCCCCGGAAGGTGTCAACGTGCCAATGAAAAATTCATATTATGTCGGAGCTCGTGAAACAGAAACTTTCTGAATGGACGGAGGAGGCCTCCTCTCAGCATGCAGGCTACAGGAGTAGCAGGAGGAGGAGGAGGAGGAGGTGGACACAGACTGAATCACAGCCTCAGAGCCCGGAGCTCGTAAGTGCGGCCGGCACAGGGATCAATAACCCTCCCTCTCCTCAGTGGAGCAACTGTATGAATGACTATAAAAAGGGGGACAGGGAGGTTGAAGAGAGAGAGAGAGAGATGGGGGGCCTAGGGGAGGGGGGGGGGGGAGAAAAGAAAACACACGCGCACGCGCACGCGCACGCATCCAGAATGAATGGCTCTGCATCATGGGGGACGTAAATGAATGGATGAGTCACACACACACACACACACACTCTCTCTCTCTCAATCTCTCTCTCTCAAACATCCTCTTCAGTGTGAATGAACATGGAGCGCCCACACAGGGCAGGAGTGAATGAAAGAAAAGCCATGAATGGGATGGAACCATACTGGATGGGATGACGGTTCTTGCTTCGTCTTGCTTGTCGAGGAGCTAGCTGTTCGGGCGAGGGTCGGGCCACAGAAGAGATGAGTCGCTGGGGGTTGGGGATAGGAGGAGGGGGGTGGGGGTGGGGGTGAGGGGGAGGGGGATGGCTGGAATGTTCAATAACTTTCAGGATGGGGAAAAAGGGTTTGTGGGTTCTGCCGTGTGGCACAACCCTTAAAAAAAAAAAAAAAAAAAATCCTCGCGAATCATTCTGAGAGGTAGAGGTTGGCTACTTATGTTTCGATCAATACGCTTGCATGTAAACGGTAGAAATATATCCCAAATTGTTAAAATTAGTCAAAAGGAAAGATTACTTTCTAAAAGACTATTATACAAACTTCATATATATATATATATATATATATATAAATTTATTTTTATGTATATAATATACTTTTTGTATTTCATTGTGGCGTTGTAGTTTATTCTTATTAGAATTTGTTTCATTAGAAATTATTTAATTGGCTTCAATGGCATTATCTTAAATGATTAATTGACATTTTTTGTTCTGTGGTTAAATGGCAGCTTAAAAATTAATGGTTAGATGGCAACGTTTTACACAATTAAGTGGCCGCAGTAATTCCTTTGGTTAAATGGGATCATTTTATTCTTTTGGTCATATCACAAGAGAAAGAGTGAGTGGCGGGTAGAGATAGATAGACTGACAGACAGACAGAGACGGAAAACAGAGGAACGGAAAGAGAGAAACAGACAGAGACAGACAGAAGCAACGAGTGTAAGGAAATAAGGTAAAACGAAGCAGAGACATAGAGACACGACTGTGATTTTTACAGTGCAAACAGAGAAAGAAAGAAAGGCAGACAGTTAAAAATATAGACAGACAGGCAGAAAGGCGGTACAAGAGAAAAGGCAGTTAACTGGAGCCAGATATAAGCCCCGCAGAGTTGTGATACGAAGCTGAGAAAAGTGCTAGTTAACACATCATTTTTTAAACTTCAAACTATTTCTGGAAAGATTATGTCTCTCTTTCTGTGTGTAACTCTCTCTCTCTCTCTCTCTCTCTCTCTCTCTCTCTCTCGCTGTGAGAGAAAGAGATTTCTTACAGTGATGTGTTTGTTTGTTTGTGTGAAAACAACGGTTGATGTGTAAGTTGGCCAATGTGCTGACATGTCCACCGTTGGAAAATATAGATTCATTAATCAATTAATCAATCAATTCATTCATTCATTTTGTCTGTCTGTCTGTCTTTCCTTTGTAATTTGTATAGTCTTCTTTCAGCCCACGATACAGCAATGGCGCAAGGACGCCATGTTTACAAATCCGGTGAGCGGATGACATGTTGCTGTTGTACTTCGTTTCTTCCCTCATGTTCCCGCACATTATTCATATGAATGTCTCAACCATTCTTTTCCTTCGTCACATGCTGTCATGGTTGGTTGGCTGGTTGGTTGGTTGGTTGGTTTGGTTGATTGCTTACAGAATCAGTCATGCAGTCATTCGTTCGTTCATTCATTCATTCATTCATAAATTCAAACATTCATTCATTCAAATCGTTTTATTCTACAGAAACTATACTGCACGTTACATTTTCAAATTTGTACCTGAAGAGATCAAAACATGCCCATACTCGACAAGACATTTTTTTCAACAAACTGTGATCTGTAACATCATGCAAAATAATGCACTTTCAGTATCTCATAAGGCACTCCTGGAAACTTTCTTGTCCACTGTACAGTGAAAGACCATTACTTTTATGAATAGCATTGAATACACACTGAAAAATGTCACATATTCATATATATATATATATATATATATATATATATATATATATATATATATATATATTTCAAGTACCTTTCTAATAGACCATTCATTTTTTGGCTGTCATATTTGGACAGTTTTTAGCGCTGCGACAATGTATGAACAAGATAAATGAGGTACAAACTGAACTGGATGAAAATTTGTTCGTCGACATGCTGATTGCCAACTGCTGGATTTCACGATTTTGGTACGTTGTTTTTTGTTTTAAGTTAAGAATTTATAAATAACGAGAGTGAAGTCTGTATTAACTGGAGGTGGACAGTCGTTCAGCCAATGAAGGGAACTTATTCTCGATACTTGAGCAGTTCAAAAATTAATTATTGAACAACATATTTCTTTGTTCTTTTCCATCTTCTAAATTACCACGCACACGCACGCGCACACGCACACACACACACACACACACACACACACATATATATATATATATATATAATGTATATATATTTTATATACACATATAGATAGACATATATACATATATATATATATATATATATATATATATATATAATTATGATAAATACACACACACACACACACACACACATACATAGAGAGAGAGAGAGGGAGAGAGGGAGACAGCCACAGACAGACAGAGAGACAGACAGGCAGACAAAGAGTCATTGTCACCGATTCCTGTAATTTTTTCTTTCTTTCTTTCTTTTTTCAGCGTACCAGCCGAACCTACGTCATAAGTTATGTCTGTCTCATCCCTTCACCCCCCCCCCCCCACCCCCCACCCACCCCGCCCTCTCCGATGTTCTAAAAGCGTCGTTAGCCTTCGCGCTATCCACCACACCTCCCCTCTTTCTCTCTCCTGTCACTCGACAGAGGTTGTTGACCTTCCGCTTCTGATGCTCACCTCCTCCACGTCAACCCCCCCCCCCACCCCCCACCCCCATTGCCACCTCCCCTGCCACCCTACCCCAGCTCCCGCTCCCAATCCCCCCCACCCCCACCCCCCTCCCAACAGCAATGTTGAATTTTACTCTGTCGCTGTTTTTTTCGTCCGCACACCTCTTTCTTCCGCGAACAATTAATTTCAGGCCACCATAAGACTCCAATCCGGAGGAGAACCTGCACTGTTGCTGAGTCATATCGGTGGTGTTCGACATCAGCATCTGTTCTGATTCAGCACACTACACTACGCAGGACACTGGCTACCATTCTCTCGGTATACCTACTGATAGTAATAACTGCCTTGTGACTCGCAGAACCATATTTCTATCGTCTTTTTGAACGAAATTGTCCTAAAAATGAATTGGGGGTTGGGGGTCGGAGGGGGGGAGGGGCGGGGGGGGGGGGGGCTGCCCTTCATAAAGAAATCTAAAATGATGACTATGTTTTTATCCACTGACCCATACACTGTTGGATTTGCTTTCAAAAGGTTGCCTGTCAAAAACATCACAGTCATTCACAGTATTAGGCCACCGACGGCCATCTAGCTCCACCGTGCTGTGTGCATGCCACACACAGTTGGCCCCCGGGGTGTGTCTACCCATGCATGCGAAGTCTGGGTCCGGTAGAATCTGCGGAAGAAACCTAACGGTTCAACGGAGAGGAAGGCGGATACAGCAACGCACTGTGGAGTGCAGAGAGCAAGATGAGACACCGAAAGGATATCTTGGTCATCCACTGCATCCGTGCTCATCCTCCAGTTGTCTCGACTTAGTCTTGCCACTGGAAATTGGTGGACCCGGACGAGAGAGTGAGGTCGACGTTGCGCAACTCCTCTTCACTTTAAACAAACTCATCGCGCAAGTCATCAGTCATCCATACTGACCTTTCATCCTTCATCATTTCATCACCCCCAAGTCCTGTGGCGACAGGCGAGCGACGAAACGACAGGTGTGGGTACACTGGCAGTCGCAGCCGCAGACCTGCACGCAGGCGGTTCAGGCCATAGGGTCGTTCTTCATCGACAGGAGCAGCGATGGAGCTCGGCAGCCGTCTGAGCGTCTGAGCAGCCCTCTTTAGGAATGCACTGCTCACCTCCCTGGCATGAGGAAGGGGCTAGAAAAGGTGCCCTAAAAATTGCCTGCTCCATATCGCCCTGGCCAGCATACCGCGGCTGGCGGGGACCCTACATCAGCGGTCGAAACAAAGAGAAAGAAAAGAAAAAAACAAGGATCGTTCCTCTCACCATTGGTGCTTGGAACATAAGGACTCTCCTGGACAGAGATAACGTGGACAGACCCCAAAGGAGAACGGCACTAGTTGCATCCGAACTCGCCAGATACAACATCGACATCGCAGCCTTGAGTGAGACTCGGCTTGCAGGCGAAGGTGAGCTCTGTGAACGGGGATCTGGTTACACCTTCTTCTGGAGTGGACGAGGAAGCGAAGAGCGACGTGAGGCTGGCGTTGGTTTTGCAGTAAAAACAGCACTTGTCAGCAAGCTAGCAGGAATCCCAAAGGGAGTCAACGATAGGCTTATGACCATGAAACTCCCACTGGCATCTGGCCAGAAGCACCTCACCATTGTCAGTGCCTACGCCCCAACCATGACCAACCCGGATGAAGTGAAGGCGAAGTTCTACGAGGACCTTCACTCTGTCATTGCTGCTATCCCTAAAGCAGACAAGCTCATCATTCTTGGGGACTTCAATGCTAGAGTTGGCTCTGACTACATCTCCTGGGATGGAGTGATTGGAAAGCATGGTGTGGGCCACTGTAACCCAAATGGATTGCTTTTGCTTCAGACCTGTGCAGAGCACGAACTGCTGATAACCAACACAGTTTTCTGCCTCCCTACCCGTAACAGGACGTCATGGATGCACCCTCGCTCAAAGCATTGGCATCTCATCGATTACGTCATCGTCAGGAACAGGGATAGGCAAGATGTACGTGTGACAAAGACCATGTGCGGCGCCGAGTGTTGGACAGACCATCGCCTTGTAGTCTCGAAGCTGAATATTCGAATCCAGCCCAAGAGACGCCCCCAAGGCCAGAAGGCTCCAAAACGGCTCAACATTGCTCAGCTGAAAAACATCACCATCAAACAGACCTTTGTGGAGCTGCTGGAAGATCGTCTGGAATCCGCCTCTCTGGACAACCAGAATGTGGAGTCTGACTGGAGGACCCTGCGCGAGATGATCTATAGTACAGCTTCAGAGACCCTGGGACCCATGACCAGAAAGCACAAAGACTGGTTTGATGAAAACTGTGAGGAAATCAAGCAGCTTCTGGATGAGAAACGCTGTCTGCATCAAGCCCACCTGAGCAACCCAAAGTCCACATCAAAAAAGGATGCGTACAATGCCATCCGCAGGACTGTTCAGCAAAAGTTACGTCAGATGCAGGATAAGTGGTTGAGCGACAAAGCCGATGAGATCCAGGGATATGCTGACAGGCACGATATGAAGAGGTTCTATGATGCCTTAAAAGAAGTCTACGGTCCCACATCCTCAGGATCATCCCCCCTCCTCAGTGCAGATGGGAATACCTTGATCACCGAGAAGGAGAAAATTCTCAAACGCTGGGCTGAGCACTTCAACAGTGTCTTAAATCGCCCTTCCTCCATAAATGATGAAGCCATAGACCGGCTCCCACAAGTCCCAATCAACGAAGCACTGGACGATCCGCCAACACTTCTTGAGACCCAGAAAGCAATCCGTCTGCTATCCAGTGGCAAAGCACCTGGCTCAGACTCCATACCAGCAGAGGTCTACAAGGATGGAGGCACTGTGCTGACTGAGAAGCTCCATCAGCTGTACTCACTCATGTGGAAAGAAGAGACGATCCCCCAGGATTTCAAAGATGCATCTATCATTCACCTGTACAAGCGAAAGGGGAACCGGCAAGCCTGTGATAACCATCGGGGCATTTCCTTGCTCTCTATCGCAGGCAAGATACTTGCCAGGATCTTACTAAACCGCCTCACAGCACACCTTGACCAAGGTCATTTGCCTGAGAGCCAATGTGGATTCCGGAAAGAGCGCGGAACCACCGACATGGTGTTTGCTGCAAGGCAGCTGCAAGAGAAATGTCAGGAGCAAAATGCTGCTCTGTTCTCCACCTATGTTGACCTCACTAAAGCCTTCGACACCGTGAGTAGAGAGGGACTGTGGAAGATCATGGCCAAGTACGGATGCCCTCGGAAATTTATTTCCTTGGTCAGCCAATTCCATGAAGGCATGCAGGCTCGAGTCCAGGACAATGGTGAAACATCTGCTGCTTTTCCTGTCACAAATGGTGTCAAGCAAGGCTGCGTCCTGGCTCCAACACTGTTCAGCCTCATGTTCTCTGCAATGCTTACTGATGCCTTCAGAGATGGCGATGTTGGAATTGGCCTAAAGTACCGAACAGATGGCAAGCTGTTTAACCTCAGAAGGCTTCAAGCAAAAACGAAGGTCATGACAGACATCATCAGAGACTTTTTGTTTGCTGATGATTGTGCCCTCAACGCTGGATCTGAAGCTGACATGCAACTCAGCGTGGACAAATTTGCCACTGCCAGCAGGAACTTTGGCCTTACCATCAGCACGAGGAAAACTGAAGTTCTCTATCAGCCAGCCCCAGGGAAACCCCACGTTGAGCCCAACATCACAGTCAACGGTCAGAGACTCAGTGTGGTGGAGCGGTTCACATACCTTGGCAGCACATTGTCACAAAATGCGACCATTGACGATGAAGTGAACGTCAGGATTGCAAGAGCAAGCGCAACTTTTGGTAGACTCTATGCAAATGTCTGGAACAGAAGAGGCATTGGTCTTGAGACCAAACTAAAGGTGTACAGAGCAGTAGTTCTCCCCACACTACTGTACGCCTGCGAAACTTGGACAGTGTACCAACGACATGCCAAGAAGCTGAACCACTTCCACACAACATGCCTAAGGAAGCTACTGAACATCAAGTGGCAAGACAGGACCCCAGACACGGAGGTGCTTGCAAAAGCCACCCTTCCCAGCATCTTCACCATCCTGATGCAGTCCCAGCTTCGCTGGGCTGGACACGTGGCGCGCATGCCAGACCATCGGCTGCCCAAAAGGCTCTTCTATGGCGAGCTGCAACAAGGGAAGAGATCACACGGAGGTCAGAAGAAGCGCTTCAGAGATACTCTGAAAGTCTCTCTGAAAGCGTTTGATATCAACCCTGACTCCTGGGAGGAATCTGCAGCGGACCGTGACAAATGGCGCACTGCTGTGCACAAAGGTGCCAAGTTGTGCGAGGCCAACAGGACTGCTGCAGCTGTTCAGAAGAGGCAGGCCAGAAAGTCACGGGCAAACAAGCTCCCTGACAATGATATGCCTGTTCTTGTCTGCCCCAACTGTCAGCGAACATTTCGTGCGCAGATTGGACTATTCAGCCATCTGCGCACTCACAGATAGATTCATGAGCATCCCCCCCCCCCCACCACCACCCTCCCCCCATCCCCCAGCTGGATGACAACGATGGTCATCATCGATCTCGATGGACACACACCACCAGGCAGAAGATATATAAAGCGTGAAAAAATAATCATGTTACGGACTTCAAGTAAATCCCACATACAATAATCACATGACTCTGTTTTATCCATTGACCCATGCACTGTTGAGTTTGCTTTCAAAAGGTTGCCTGTCAAACATCACGGTCATTCACTGTGTTAGGCCACACAAAAGGTATAAAAGCATGGGGGAAAAAATACGGACTTGAAGTAAATGGCGCATACAATAACCACAGTCACACACACACATGCGACACTCACATTAGGCAGTATAAGTGTTCAATGACAGACAGACACAAAAATCAGCGAATGTTGTTAATTTTTCCTTTAATTCAGGGCATGCAACAAAAAACTCCCTATGAAAAAAAAATCCAAGACTAAACCGAATAAAACGTGAATGGTTAATATATATATATATATATATATATATATATATATATATATATATATATATATATATTAACACTGTATTTCCGAGAAAGTAATGTTCTGATAC
>NC_134879.1:15761862-15771862 GCF_041734735.1 Babylonia areolata
GTCCTTTGGGGGGTGGTTTCAGGAAGACGGCTTTCATGGCGGAGACCTGTCCGCCAGATTTTTTTTTTAATTTGCAGCCAGAAGAGCAGTTCCTCTGGTATTAGGGTGTTTTACGCTGCTGTAAAGGTTGGTGTTTGGTGCGAATGTTGGAAAATTATTGATGTAAAGGACTTTTTGTTGGTCACATGTGATTTGAAGGTTACGGTTCGAGGGAAGGATGATGTTGTTCAAAGTGATGTTTGCCTCTGGCAGGAAGGACTGAGCTCAGGATCAAGCGTGCTTCTGGGAATTTATTTCGATATAACAGGGGTAGTTCAGTCCAAGTGTCGGTTGACACAGAACCTGATGGACAGGAATTTATGCCAACACGTCTGAGCACGTCTTTCAGATTTGGAGTAACAGGTAATGCATTAAGCCAGTTGCATAGGGCTTCAACACACATTCCTGGAACATATTTTGAATAAACAGTCCTGATGGGGCGCTAACCGTCTGGCGTTGATGAAAGGAATGACAGTCACCAATTAGAAGAAAAGTTGCTTTGTCTGGAATCGACATGCTCTTCAGTGTTTCTTGGGGAGATGTTGACAGAGCTTTAGATGCTGGTTCACTGTTTACAAAGGTAACTATCTACAGGAGGGACCGCGTCAGCTGGGAGAATGGGTTAGATGTGGAAACTGAGTCATGAAAAGTGTTTCCAGGTTCATCATTGCAATCAGAAGAGGGGGCTGGTGTACTGTCCGGTTTGTTTTCACGAGGAGGACAGTGTTTAGGGGGTGGTGTTACTGTCTGGGTTTCCGCCCGTATACAGCTCTCTGGTAAAACAGAGGGCTTAAAGACAGTATCATGAGTTGAGGCAGTTTGATGGTAGGGAATTGTGTCTGTTTCTGTGCTTACATCTACACTTGTAGGTTTGTCCTGGATCTCAGAGGATGTTTGTGTAGATGATGTCACACTTTTCTTCTCTTCTGGTTTAGATTTTTTTTATTTCAGAGTTAATTGACCCTAACTGTGTTTTGATGGACTGGTTGGTTTTTGTTAGCTGTTTGATGCGTCCAGTTTTGTGATCTGAGATTGTATGTCATCCAGTTTGGTAATGAGCATGTTGAATTTTTCAGAAATATTGATACGTAATTCGTTTTTAGTGATAACCTTGATGTCTTCGACAGCTTTGAAAATGCTATTTTGTGATGTAGATTGTGCACTAGATAAAGAATCAAGCTGCTGGTCTAAATCGAAAATCTGTTTTAGTTCTGGAAGTGAACCGACAGCCTGTGCATGTACTGTTTGGAACAATGTTCGCTTTTTTTTTTTAGTCTTGTCCTTCTTCCCACTGGCGTTACCGTCTTTTTGTGGCTTCTGGTTTCTTTTCCCTTGTGAGGGTTGCTGTGCGCCACAGGTGGAGTGGGCGGGAGGACGACGATACCATCTTGGGTCGGCTCAGCTGGTCCAGGGTCTGACAGTAGATGTGATGGTGGTGGGGTGAAGGAATCTCCACAAGGAGATGTCGGTGTCCATGGAGACAAGTCAATGGTGGGTGGGTGTATAGTAGGAGAACAAGGGAACGTACTGATGAACATCACAGGGGTTTGGATCAAGAGTTTAGATAGTTTTTCAATATTGTTATCTCGCATGAAATTATACACAACTTATTTTCTTTTTTTTATAATTTCACATTCATCTGAGTCCCAGAGTGGGCAGTCTAAAACCTTGACACAGTAACGTTCCTTCGGACTGTGATGAAAAATAAAGGGTAATAATAGTCACAGATTTACATGATTGATAAAAAAAAAATACGAATCACTGACTTAGTAAGAGTGGTAGGAGGCGGCACGGATACAAACAACGAGGGAAAAGACAATACTGAGTCATTGTGATCACAATCACTGGGCTGAACTGAAATATCGGAGTCATCTATTCCAGAATATCGATAAAATAAAATAAAAAAGACAGTTTCTCCACACTGTAAGTTCATCCTTGGTGCAGGAAAACGGTTTCTGGATTATGTCGAGTGTAGGTTGTAATTTACTGAGACTCTTGTCTTTGCAAGGAGAAGCTGAAGCAGACATTATCACACGACACAGGGACAAAGAATACATAATACTCACTGTGCCGGAGCTGTTCATAATTTCAAACTGAAGAAGTATCCATTGCGACGAAATGAAGATATACCACACACACACACACACACACACACACAAAACAAACACAGCACTGTTCACAGGTCAGGGAACGATGTCCGCAGAACATGACCCGTGTTACACACAACAGCGGCTGCCCGTGTTTTGTTTGTGTCCGGTACAAGTACACTTCAAATCAATTTTTATACCACTGAGCGCAAAATAATTCCATCGATACAGAGTAACACATAAATCACTCGATAAGGTGATTTAAACTGAATAATCACACAAAAGAAATTAATTTTGCGGAGCTTCACAGAATGGCGTCCGCTCAGTCCATGAGAACAGCTCACAAAGAGAGAGAGAGGGGGAGACAGAGAGAGAGAGGTGGGGGGGGGGGGGTAAAAAGACTCAAATACTATTTTCTAAAACCTGAACTTTGTCTGAATTTGAAACAAGGCCAAGACACGAACATGCTGGCAATGTTTTGTGGGGTTTTTTGTTTGGTTGGTTTTTTTGTTTGTTTGTTTGTTTGCTTGTTTGTTGTTTTGTTTTGTTTTGTTTTTTTGTGTTGTTTTGTTTTGTTTTGGGGTTGTTGTTTTGTTTTGTTTTCGGGGGGGGGGGGGGGGTGTTGTTTTCGTTTCGTTTCTTTTTTTTCTCCCTTTTTCTTTTTTTAAAGAAACACGCACGTCAGGATGTCACAGTACTGTTGCTGCAGAGAGAAAGGAGGGATGGGAGGGAGGGAGGGACAGACAGAGAGGGAGAAAGAGAGACGGAGACAGAGATAGACAGTCAGACCAGACAAACGTATATAGACATTGACAGAGACGGAGAAATAGAGAGATGAAGAGAAAGAGGGGGCGGAGAAAGGCGAAGAGACAGACAGAAACAGAGACAGACACACACACACACACACAGGACACAGAGAGAGAGACAAAGAGGGAGGGAGAGAAAGAAAGAGGGAGAAAGAGAGAGAGGAGAGAGAGAGAGGGGGGGGGGAGTGAGAGGAGAACAACTTGTTCTCAACAGGAATCCAGCAGATCCGAGTCAGGCAGGTCATTTTGACATCGAAAAGCAATCCAGGGACACTTTTATTTTTCAATCTATCCTCACTAGCATCCCGGCCTTAGTGGTAGAGATGCACAGTGTGCGAAGTCATTACAATGGGGGTTATCTGTGATTAAGCCCCCTCCCCCACCCCTCTACGCCCCCCAAAAAAGAAAAAAGAAAGAAAGAAAAAGATGTGTTTTTACATCCACTGAAACTATGAATAATGCTTGAATCATATACTTCATTCGACGATCAACAACTCGTTGTTGTAACAAGCAAGTCGGCACAGAATTCCACCGATATCGGAGTTGAAAGGAAGATGAAAACCGTCTGTGGAACAACACAGTACTGATGTGGAATTCAGCGAAGGGAACTGGCCAGGTGCTACCCCTCTCTTGACGCTCCCACTGCACACTAACTAACCAAGCCCTCAAGAATTCTCGCCAGAATCTGAATCCTCCCCATGCAATTTGCTGAAACTAGTAAACAAATAAAATAAAATAAAATAAAGTAAAATAACAATAGGAAGAAGATATTAAGATTTGCAGTTGCAGACACCACCGGAGCGAGATAGCGACCAGAAAATGGTAGGGCCTACTACAATAATAATAATAATAATAATAATTATATAGCGCTGAATCTTGTGCAGAGACAAATCTAAGCGCTTCCACACCAGTCATTCACACGCATGCATAACTATAAAACTGATCAAACTGAAGACAAGGAAGAGGTAAGGGAGGGAGGCTATCTTGTGAAGAGGTAGGTTTTAAGGCCAGACTTGAAAACCTGACGAAGCGAAAGAGGAAGTTCATTCCAAATGCAACTGAGGTCCAGAGACAGAGAAAGAACGGCGTCCAACAGTGGAGTGTTTGAATCTGGGTACTGCCCGGGTTCTGGCATCGAAGAAGACAGTATAAAACAGGCAAAAATTGGCGTGACAAGAATTCTATAGCACCAAAAGAGCAGCGACGAAGCAACATGTACTGGAGGCAAACCTGGGAGAGAAGAAATGGCAGCTCAACAAGTCCTGCCACAACGCACAGTACAGCTGACATCGGCTCGAACGAAAGAGCAGAAAAAACAACAAACATTTCGCCCGAGAACGGAACATGACTGCCTGCAACTTTGACAGTACAAGTGAATATGCATGTGAGACAAAACTAACGACAGCGAACAAGTATGTCGAGTGTATGCAAAGTCCAAAACCAATTTTTGGCCAACATCCTCACCTCTCGAGACAAAGCTCTATGGAACCTTCCAAGGACATGCAAGGAATTGTTTTCAGAATCAGAGGTACTGAAGTTGACGTCTGAGAGCGGGGAACGAGGTGGGGGTTTTGTGTGTGTGTGTGTGTGTGTGTGTGTGTGTGTGTGTGTGTGTTTAGGGTTGGGGGCGGCGGTACCTGAACGTTACATATCAAATCAAATTAAATTATAGTGCTTGGAGCCTCGCCGACCACTAAGGCTATCTCAAGGCTAACGCCACGTTAGCACCTACTTTGAGTAAAGGGTTAAAAAAAAAAAAAAAAAAAGTACAATAAAAACTAGTCAGCACTTTAAGCTTTCCACTCAAATTTTAAAAACCTTCCAGAGTTTAAAACATTCAAATATGATTAAAAATGTTCACGTCTTTCAAGAAGTCCATCAGCGTCCAAGGAGGGACATCACGAAACAAAGTCTTCAGAGAATCCGCCGTGTAATGTTTGTCGAACGTCATGCAGACAGATCCCAGCAGTCAAGCCCGGGAGCACGTGTTTTACAGTGAGAGACTCATCACAGGGAATATAATGTGGACAGTGCCAAAGACGGAGTCACAGAAAGTCGGAAAACACGCAGAATTTGAGGATCTATGGCAAGATCCCCTGACAAACAGAGAACAATGCGGTGTCTATGGGACTTTATTTTTTCCTACTTAGACATCGTGAGTGGTTTCAGCAATGCATCTTTACGTTACGATAGCCGTAACATATGCTGTGTCAAAGATACAAATAAATCACCAATAACTGGCGTGTTATTTTATTGTATTATGATACAGCACCAACAAGTTTTTTTCTCGTACTTAACATGAAGTGGACTGGTTCCTTACTGTCAAATGATTATCTATCAAAAACCAGGTCAAAATTTAGGACAGAATAGATTTTTTTAAAATGTTTGCCAGGATATATTATTACTAACTTTTAGGCATCTGCCACTTTTATTTTGTTTCGTTTTTACTTCATTTTACTTCAGCCGCTTTTATTTTGTTTCGTTTTTACTTCATGTACTTCTGTCACTTATCTTCTTGCGTTCTCACTTCATTTTACTTTACCTTTTTTTTTTTTTTTTTCATCGTTTTGTCATTGATACATGAACTGCCACACGATAGCAGAGCAATCCTTGTAACACAACGTTATGAACCAAACAGGAATGAGCCCCCAAGCCCAAGAAAGAAAGAACAAAGGAAGAGACGAAAGAAACATGCATCATGTATGCAAGCTCACGGAAATCTGTTATTCATGGCGCTCACTTGATCATTTTGAAAAGAGGGAGTCGTTGTTCAGTGTTCGTGAACTCGGAATTCGCACAGTGCTCGGTTTGAAATGGTTTCATGAAGTTTAATCCCCAAGAATTCTCGAGTGCCTTTCTGTTTGAATGTGTAGAATATGACTTGAAGTTGTCGGGGTCGTTTGACAAATAGTTCCGAATTTTTTAGCACTGGTTGGACATAACAAGTGCAAGTGCGCTCAGAACAGTTAGATGTTATGTCTGTGTGTGTGTGTGTGTGTGTGTGTGTGTGTGTGTGTGTGCGTGCGTGCGTGGGTATGTGTGTCTGTGTGTGGGTGTGTATGAGTGCGTGTGTGCATGCGCACGCATGTGTGTGTGTGTGTCTGTGAGTGGGCGTGTAAGAGTGTGTGTGTGTGTGTGTGTGTGTGTGTGTGTGTGTGTGTGTCGATGTATGTGGGCGCATGTGTTTGTTCAGTCATGCTAGTCATGCTGATGAGAGCTCTTGGAACATTACTGCAAGCATACTTGTTTACGCTGACGTGCTGAGTATGTTGTCTACATAATTAATCATGCATATGAATTATGTAATACATATATATATATATATATGTGTGTGTGTGTGTGTGTGTGTGTGTGTGTGTGTGTGTGTGTGTGTGTGTGTGTGTGTGTGTGTGTGTGTGTGTGTGAAACTACACATCGGCAAGGCTGTGTGCCTGAATACGAGCCTGAATTATTTAGTGCATGTGCGTATAACGGCATGTGGAGAAAGAATCGTTCATTTTTATTTTTAACCTTCCAAAATTATCTAAAACTCGGAGGAAAATATGCGCGCACGCACACACACACACACACACACACACACACACACACACACACACACACACAATCTTCGTATGAACTCCACGTTGTGATTGTGTAATCTTTTGGGTCACGGAAAAGAAGTCTGTTTCGTTGAACTTTGCTCAGCATAAGTGTTGTTGTTTTATGCTTAATTTCGTGGTTTGTTTTACACAGTAACAGACCTACGTTTTATTTCCTTGTTTCGTGTTATTTGCATGGAAGCTTTTGTTTTTCTCCATGCCTTCCGGCCAAAAGGGTTAAACTTTGAACGTTCAAAAGAGATCAGTTTTTCATCAGAATTATCGGCAGGTCCGTCCTTGTCTTTGACGACTGGTCACATATTTTTTTGTTTCTTCAAACTAGAATGGAAAACGTTGTTGTTGTTGTTGTTTTTGTTGTTTGTATTCATTGTCGTAAAATCGATTCAGTGGTCTTCGTCTGTTCGTCTATATGGTCGTTCACTATTACTATTACTGATCGAGACACTGAGTCTGAGAGCTGAATTTAGGCATCATAACAATTATTATAACCAACAAGCTCCGTCCGCTAACAAAGTTTATGTGTGTGTTGTTGTTGTTGTTGTCTGTGTGTGTGTCAGTGTGTGTGTGTGTGTGTGCGCGCGCGTGTGTCTGTGTGTTTGTGTGTGAGAGTGATGGTGTGTGTGTGTGTGTGTGTGTGTGTGTGATGATAATAATGGTGTGTGTGTGTGTGTGTGTGTGTGTGTGTGTGTGTGTGTGTGTGTGTGTGTGATGATAATAATGATGATGGTGTGTGTGTGTGTGTGTGCGTGCGTGCGTGCGTGCGTGTGTGTGTGTGTGTGTGTGTGTGTGTGTGTGCATCTGTCGTTTATGTGCGCACCATCGTCAACTCTTTTCCTGACTCCTCTGTGAGTGCAGTGACTTCAGTTCTTCCTGCAAAACAATAATTTCTAGAATGATCAGAAACAAAAGAGGTATATCAGTAAAACTGAAACTGCACGGATAATAAGTAGATTCAAACTGAATCTGCATGGATGACAAACATGTACCCCCCAACCCCCCCGCTCCACCCCCCTCTTTCTCTCTCTTTCTCTCTCCCGCTCTCGCTCGCTCTGATATAGCCCGCAACTGCAAAATCTTAATATCGTCTTCTTCTTCTTCTTTTTTATATTTTCAGCAAACCAAAAAGAAAGTTGAACCCAGGCAAAACAATTTTGAAAAAAAAAAGAAGATTAAACTGCCACAGCAAAAGGTGACAACTCCAAATACACAGCAAGGGTCTTCCAACACAGAGGTGAGGTGACAACAGTTGACATGTATGTGTGTGCAGGGGAGAGGATGAAGGAAGGGGGGGGGGGTGGAGGGAGGGGGGAGGACGGAGGAGGAGGAGGAGACATAGGAGAGTCAGTCAGACAGGCGCGGAGAGTTAAGGCTGTGTCTCACGGCACACTCACACACACACTGACGACTGAAAAAGAAAAAAAATGACTAAAAGAACTGGAAGGAAGAAGAAAGAAAGAAGGAGGAAGACTGACGACCGAGAGGAGACGGGTTTTGTCGCTATCGCACCCATATGGCACTCAACAACAACGACGCAAGCAAACGACAGCCATTTCACTGTGACATAAATCATACTCACACCCTCGTACTCATGGCTTCGGCACTATCAACATCCCTCAGTCCCTCAGTCGACGGGAGATGACAGATGACAGAGCAGCGACAGACACTGCACAGGAGGGGAGTGGAAAGAAAGAAACAGCCCCCCAAAGGCCTGTTGTTCAGTCGTCAAGGATCAAACACCCACCAAACCGTGGCCATTGTAGCTGGCTTTTAGCTTCAAGCCTCCACAAACTGTCGTCTGCTACACACTACTACGGCCCTCGCTTCCAGCCGACAAGACCACGTGATCTCGCTGCCGCGATAAAATATGCACGTCGAGCGAGGCCGCCGTGGAAAGAGCGAGAGAGAGAGGGAGAGAGAGAGAGAGAGAGAGAGAGAGTGTGTGTGTGTGTGTGTGTGTGTGTGTTAGAGGAAGTACGCCAGAGAGACTGAGACAAGAGAGAGAGAGAGAAAGTGTGTGCGTGTGTGTGTGGAGAGAGAGAGAGAGAGAGAGAGAGAGAGAGAGAGTTTGCGTTAGCCGGGGAGAAGTATGGGGGGGATGGGAGGAAGGGGGTGGGGGGGAGAAGGAGAGTGAGTTTCCTGAAGGAGAAAAATGCAGGTAAAGGACAAAGGCGTATCATGTTTTAAAAGCCTTTTTTTTCCCCTCTCCCTTTTAAAGCTACGGATACAAAAGAAGTCTGGGAACTATAATGATGGGAAAGGAAAACAAGATCGAGAAGTGGATGGAGCAGGATTGTGGGGGAGGGGGGGCGTTGAGGCTGAGGTCTCTGCCGTGCCTTAAAAAGCTGAAATATGGAATTTAAAATAAATAAAAATGATAAAGACGCGCGTTGATGAAAACGTGTAGGCTGGAAAGAACAAGCGAAACCTATTTTCAGTGAATCTTGTTGTATTGGGAACGATTCAGCTAAGGACAAACGGACATCGTCGGCATTGGAGGGATGTCAGGTTGATTGTCAGTGGTGTCGCCATATCTGTATACTCGGAAAAACGAACATTGGTCAACGACTCGGTCTGACGGCGCAGGAACTGGTCAACAGAAATTTCCTCTCTTCACTCTATAGTCCCTATACACCTTCGATTAGATTTACTGAATCACATCTGGGATGGCCTCGTTGGATAAGGTGACTTTTCGTCACTGTACATACCATGGAAATGTTCTGAATTTTTATATTCGCACCTAACCCCCTCTCCCCCACGGTACATTTTATCAGTTCTAGAAATGTTCACTGACGCGCGGGTTGGTGGGTGTTTCACTGATTGACAATAATCATTGTGGTATAGAAACGGAGTGACAATATACGATACACACTTTTAGGCCTCCTGTCAATATAAACGAACAATTATTGTCGATCGCAGATTTCCTAAACGCAGCTAACTTGAGACATATCTGTTTCTACAGACCTCTTTATGTATGTATTATGTTTTTTTGTATTTTTGTTTGTTTGTTTCTCTCTCTCTCTCTCTCTCTCTCTCTCTCTCTCTCTCTCTCTCTCTCTCTCTCTCTGTGGTAATGTGTGAAGGTGGCGGTGGTGGAGGGGGTGGGGGATGTCATGTTATATGACTTTGCATGATGATGAAATGCTGATATGAAATACGACTAATCCTGAAGCCCCTTCTTCTTGTTGCTATTTATTCCAGCAGCTTCTCTCTCTCTCTCTCTCTCTCTCTCTCTCTCTCTGGCTCCCCTCATCCCCCCCCCCCCCCCCTTTTTCTCTCTGGTTGAGTCATTCCAGAAGAGAAGCATTTTGAGTTGATACGCTATTGTTCAAAATCAATAATGCAGTATTCATGAATTGCATGTATGATATTCATATGCTCATCATTATCTAGAATGTGTCTTATCATATGTGTACCCCCCTTCAAATGGAGCCATGGCCTTCTTGAATCCACCTTCCGTCTCGAGAGACGA